>NC_061513.1:297917042-297940007 GCF_022539505.1 Lolium rigidum
ATCGACAACATTATCGAGGTTCCTCCCCTGAAACTATATTTTTATTCCATCACATCTTATGTACTTTGCTTGGAGCGTCGGTTTGTTTTTGTTTTTGTTTTTGTTTGAATAAAATGGATCCTAGCATTCATTGTGTGGGAGAGAGACACGCTCCGCTGTTGCATATGGACAAGTATGTCCTTAGGCTTTACTCATAGTATTCATGGCGAAGGTTGAATCTTCTTCGTTAAATTGTTATATGGTTGGAATTGGGAAATGCTACATGTAGTAATTCTAAAATGTCTTGAATAATTTGATACTAGGCAATTGTTGTGCTCATGTTTAAGCTCTTGCATCATATACTTTGCACCCATTAATGAAGAAACACCTAGAGCTTGCTAAATTTGGTTTGCATTTTTGGTATCTCTAAAGTCTAGATAATTTCTAGTATTGAGTTTGAACAACAAGGAAGATGGTGTAGAGTCTTATAATGTTTATAATATGTCTTTTATGTGAGTTTTGCTGCACCGGTTCATCCTTGTGTTTGTTTCAAATAACCTTGCTAGCCTAAACCTTGTATCGAGAGAGAATACTTCTCATGCATCCAAAATCCTTGAGCCAACCACTATGCCATTTGTGTCCACCATACCTACCTACTACATGGTATTTCTCCGCCATTCCAAAGTAAATTGCTTGAGTGCTACCTTTAAAATTTCCATCATTCACCTTTGCAATATATAGCTCATGGGACAAATAGCTTAAAAACTATTGTGGTATTGAATATGTACTTATGCACTTTATCTCTTATTAAGTTGCTTGTTGTGCGATAACCATGCTTACAGGGACGCCATCAACTACTCTTTGTTGAATATCATGTGAGTTGCTATGCATGTCCATCTTGTGCGAAGTAAGAGAGATCTACCACCTTAATGGTTGGAGCATGCATATTGTTAGAGAAGAACATTGGGCCGCTAACTAAAGCCATGAATCATGGTGGAAGTTTCAGTTTTGGACATATATCCTCAATCTCATATGAGAACATTAACTGTTGCCACATGCTTATGCATTAAAGAGGAGTCCATTATCTGTTGTCCATGTTGTCCCGGTATGGATGTCTATGTTGAGAATAATCAAAAGCGAGAAATCCAAAATGCGAGCTTTCTCCTTAGACCTCTGTACAGGCGGCATGGAGGTACCCCATTGTGACACTTGGTTAAAACATGTGTATTGCGATGATCCGGTAGTCCAAGCTAATTAGGACAAGGTGCGGGCACTATTAGTATACTATGCATGAGGCTTGCAACTTGTAAGATATAATTTACATGATTCATATGCTTTATTACTACCGTTGACAAAATTGTTTCATGTTTTCAAAATAAAAGCTCTAGCACTAATATAGCAATCGATGCTTTCCTCTTTGAAGGACCTTTCTTTTACTTTTAATGTTGAGTCAGTTCACCTATTTCTCTCCACCTCAAGAAGCAAACACTTGTGTGATCTGTGCATTGATTCCTACATACTTGCATATTGCACTTGTTATATTACTCTATGTTGACAATTATCCATGAGATATACATGTTACAAGTTGAAAGCAACCGCAGAAACTTAAATCTTCCTTTGTGTTGCTTCAATACCCTTACTTTAATTTATTGATTTATGAGTTAACTCTTATGCAAGACTTATTGATGCTTCTCTTTAAGTGCTATTCATGAAAAGTCTTTGCTTTATGATTCATTTGTTTACTCATGTCATTACCATTGTTTTGATCGCTGCATTCATTACATATGTTTACAATAGTATGATCAAGGTTATGATGGCATGTCACTCCGGAAATTATCGTAGTTATCGTTTACCGCTCGGGACGAGCGAGAACTAAGCATGGGGATGCGATACGTCTCCGATGTATCGATAATTTCTTATGTTCCATGCCACATTATTGATGATATCTACATGTTTTATACACATTATATGTCGTATTTATGCATTTTCCGGCACTAACCTATTAACGAGATGCCGAAGAGCCGATTCTTGTTTTCTAGCTGTTTTTGGTTTCAGAAATCCTACAAAGGAAATATTCTCGGAATTGGACGAAATCAACGCCGAGAATCCTATTTTTGCACGAAGCTTCCAGAAGACCGAGGGTGAAAGGAAGTGGGGCCACGAGGCGCCGCCACAACAGGGCGGCGCGGCCCGAGCCCGGCCGCGCGCGGCCTGGTGTGTGGGGCCCTAATGTGGCCCCCGCGTTGCCCTTCCGCCTACTTAAAGCCTTCGTCGCGAAACCCCCGGTCTGAGAGCCACGATACGGAAAACCTTGCGAGACGCCGCCGCCGCCAATCCCATCTCGGGGGATTCCGGAGATCACCTCCGGCACCCTGCCGGAGAGGGATTCATCTCCCGGAGGACTCTTCACCGCCATGGTCGCCTCCGGAGTGATGAGTGAGTAGTTCACCCCTGGACTATGGGTCCATAGCAGTAGCTAGATGGTTGTCTTCTCCTCATGTGCTTCATTGTCGGATCTTGTGAGCTGCCTAACATGATCAAGATCATCTATCTGTAATTCTATATGTTGTGTTTGTCGGGATCCGATGGATAGAGAATACTATGTTATGTTGATTATCAATCTATTACCTATGTGTTGTTTATGATCTTGCATGCTCTCCGTTATTAGTAGAGGCTCTGGCCAAGTTTTTGCTCTTAACTCCAAGAGGGAGTATTTATGCTCGATAGTGGGTTCATGCCTCCATTAAATCTGGGACGAGTGACAGAAAGTTCTAAGGTTGTGGATGTCTTGTTGCCACTAGGGATAAAACATTGATGCTATGTCCGAGGATGTAGTTATTGATTACATTACGCACCATACTTAATGCAATTGTACTGTTGCTTTGCAACTTAATGCTTGGAAGGGTTCGGATGATAACTCTGAAGGTGGACTTTTTAGGCATAGATGCATGCTGGATAGCGGTCTATGTACTTGGTCGTAATGCCCAATTAAATCTCACAATACTCATCATATCATGTATGTGCATTGTCATGCTCTCTTTATTTGTCAATTGCCCGACTGTTATTTGTTCACCCAACATGCTATTTATCTTATGGGAGAGACACCTCTAGTGAACTGTGGACCCCGGTCCATTCTTTACATCTGAAATACAAATCTGCTGCTATTGTTATTTACTGTTTTCTGCAAACAATCATCATCCACACTATACATCTAATCCTTTGTTACAGCAAGCCGATGAGATTGACAACCTCACTGTTTCGTTGGGGCAAAGTACTTTGGTTGTGTTGTGCAGGTTCCACGTTGGCGCCGGAATCCCTGGTGTTGCGCCGCACTACATCTCGCCGCCATCAACCTTCGACGTGCTTCTTGACTCCTACTGGTTCGATTAAACCTTGGTTTCTTACTGAGGGAAACTTGCTACTGTGCGCATCACACCTTCCTCTTGGGGTTCCCAACAGACGTGTCAACTACACGCATCAAGGCTCTATCATGTATGCCATGCTATGTACTAGACCGGATATAGCACATGCTGTTAGTTTGACTAGCAGATATCAAAGTGATCCAGGAAAGGAACACCGGACAGCGGTCAAGAATATCCTGAAGTACTTGAAAAGAACTAAGGATATGTTTCTTTGTTATGGAGGTGACCAAGAGCTCGTTGTAACAAGTTACACCGATGCAAGTTGGAACACCGATCACGATGACTCAAAGTCACGGTCCGGGTACGTGTTTATATTGAATGGTGTTGCAGTAAGCTGGGCAAGCTCGAAGCAGTGCACGGTGGCGAAGTCATCAACAGAATCGGAGTACATAGCGGCTTCAGAGGCTTCATCAGAAGCGGTATGGATGAAGAGGTTCATTGTAGAGCTCGGTGTGGTTCCTAGTGCATTGGACCCACTAGTCATCTATTGTGACAACATGGGTGACATCGGCAATGCACAAGAACCAAGGTCACACAAGAGGCTGAAGCATATCAAGCTGCGTTATCATTCGATTCGCGAGTACATCGAAGATGGAGAAGTAAAGATTTGCAAAGTACACACTGATCCGAATGTAGCAGATCCGTTGACTAAAGCTCTCCCTAGGGCAAAGCATGACCAACACCAGAATGCCATGGGTGTTAGGTACCTTACAATGTAATCTAGATTATTGACTCTAGTGCAAGTGGGAGACTGTTGGAAATATGCCCAAGAGGCAATAATAAAAGTGGTTATTATATATCTTTATGTTTATGATAAATGTTTATATACCATGCTATAATTGTATTAACCGAAACATTGATACATGTGTGTTATGTAAACAAACAATGAGTCCCTAGTAAGCCTCTTAACTAGCTTGTTGATTAATAGATGATTAGTTTCATAATCATGAACATTGGATGTTATTAATAACAAGGTTATATCATTATATGAATGATGTAATGGATACACCCAATTAAGCGTAGCATAAGATCACATCATTAAGTTATTTGCTATAAGCTTTCGATACATAGTTACCTAGTCCTTATGACAATGAGATCATGTAAATCACTTATCTTTGGAAAGGTACTTTGATTACATCAAACGCCACTGCGTAAATGGGTGGTTATAAAGGTGGGATTAAGTATCCAGAAAGTATGAGTTGAGACATATGGATCAACAGTGGGATTTGTCCATTCCGATGACGAATAGATATACTTGATGTCTACGGGAGCTTCTATTCTTGTAGACAGTGTTGGGCCTCCAAGAGCAGAGGTTTGTAGAACAGCAGCAAGTTTCCCTTAAGTGGATCACCCAAGGTTTATCGAACTCAGGGAGGAAGAGGTCAAAGATATCCCTCTCATGCAACCACTGCAACCACAAAGCAAGAAGTCTCTTGTGTCCCCAACACACCTAATAGGTGTACTAGTTCGGCGAAGAGATAGTGAAATGCGAGGTGGTATGAATATATATGAGCGGTAGCAACGGCACCGAGAAAAGTGCTTTGCCCGGGACGGTAAACAAGCGGTAGTAACACAGCGGTAGTAGCGCATGATAAAACGAGTAAACAAGCGGTGATAGCGAGTATTGAGGAACAAGGCCTAGGGATTAGACTTTCACTAGTGGACACTCTCAACTTTGATCACATAACGAGAATAGATAAATGCATACTCTACACTCTTGTTGGATGATGAACACATTGCGTAGGATTACACGAACCCTCAATGCCGGAGTTAACAAGCTCCACAATTCAATGTTCATATTTAAATAACCTTAGAGTGCATGAAAGATCAATTCGACTAAACCAAGTACTAACATAGTATGCACACTGTCACCTTCACACTATGTAGGAGGAATAATACACATCAATACTATCATAGCAATAGTTAACTTCATAATCTACAAGAGATCATAATCATAGCATAAACCAAGTACTAACACGGATGCACACACTTGTCACCATTACACCGTGCGGGAGGAATAAAACTACTTTAATAACATTGCTAGAGTAGCACATAGATAAATTGTGATACAAAACACATTGCAATCATAAAGAGATATAAATAAGCACTTCACCACGCCATTCATAACGGTGAGTAAGTATTCGTGAAATATAGCCTAAGAGACCCACACGGTGCACACACTTGTCACCTTTACACACGTGGGACAAGGAGTCTCACGGAGATCACATAAGTAAAACTCACTTGACTAGCATAGTGACATCTAGATTACAAGCATCATCATATGAATCTCAATCATGTAAGGCAGCTCATGAGATTATTGTATTGAAGTACATAGGAGAGAGATGAACCACATAGCTACCGGTACAGCCACGAGCCTCGATGGAGAACTACCCCCTCCTCATGGGAGCAGCGGCGGTGATGAAGAGGGCGGTGGAGAGGGCGGCGGTGTCGATGGAGAAGCCTTCGGGGGGCACTTCGCCGCTCCGGCGGGGTGCCGGAACGGAGACTCCTGTCCCCCGGATCTTGGCTTCGCGATGGCGGCGGCTGCGGAAGGTTTTCCGTATCGTGGTTCTTCGTATCGGGGGTTTTCGCGACGGAGGCTTTAAATAGGCGGAAGGGCAGCCTCGGAGGGGGCTCGGGGGCCCACACCATAGGGCGGCGCGGCCCCCCTCGGCCGCGCCGGGTGTGGTGTGGGGCCCCCGAGGCTTCCCTCCGGCGGCTCTCGGGTGTTACTGGAAGGCTCCGGGAAAAATAGGACCCTGGGTCTTGATTTCGTCCAATTCCGAGAATATTTCGTTACTAGGATTTACGAAACCAAAAACAGCGAGAAAACGAGAAGCGGCACTTCGGCATCTTGTTAATAGGTTAGTTCCAGGAAAATGCACGAATATGACATAAAGTGTGCATAAAACATGTAGGTATCATCAATAATATGGCATGGAACATAAGAAATTATCGATACGTCGGAGACGTATCAAGCATCCCAAGCTTAGTTACGATCGTCCCGAGCGAGGTAAAACGATAACAAAGATAATTTCTGAAGTGACATGCCATCATAAACTTGATCATACTATTTGTAAACATATGTAGTGGATGCGGCGATCAAAACAATGGTAATGACATGAGTAAACAAGTGAATCATAAAGCAAAGACTTTTCATGAATAGTACTTCAAGACAAGCATCAATAAGTCTTGCATAAGAGTTAACTCATAAAGCAATAAATCAAAGTAAAGGCATTGAAGCAACACAAAGGAAGATTAAGTTTCAGCGGTTGCTTTCAACTTGTAACATGTATATCTCATGGATAATTGTCAACATAGAGTAATATAACAAGTGCAATATGCAAGTATGTAGGAATCAATACACGGTTCACACAAGTGTTTGCTTCTTGAGGTGGAGAGAGATAGGTGAAGCTGACTCAACATAAAAGTAAAAAGAATGGTCCTTCATAGAGGAAAGCATCGATTGCTATATTTGTGCTAGAGCTTTTATTTTGAAAACATGAAACAATTTTGTCAACGGTAGTAATAAAGCATATGAGTTATGAAAATTATATCTTACAAGTTGCAAGCCTCATGCATAGTATACTAATAGTGCCCGCACCTTGTCCTAATTAGCTTGGACTACCGGATCTTTGCAATGCACATGTTTTAACCAAGTGTCACAATGGGGTACCTCCATGTCGCTTGTACAAAGGTCTAAGGAGAAAGCTCGCATTTTGGATTTCTCGCTTTTGATTATTCTCAACTTAGACATCCATACCGGGACAACATGGACAACAGATAATGGACTCCTCTTTAATGCATAAGCATGTAGCAACAGTTAATGTTCTCATATGAGATTGAGGATATATGTCCAAAACTGAAACTTCCGCCATGATTCATGGCTTTAGTTAGCGGCCCAATGTTCTTCTCTAACAATATGCATGCTCCAACCATAAAGGTGGTAGATCTCTCTTACTTCAGACAAGACGGACATGCATAGCAACTCACATGATATTCAACAAAGAATAGTTGATGGCGTCCCCGAAGCATGGTTATCGCACAACAAGCAACTTAATAAGAGATAAAGTGCATAAGTACATATTCAATACCACAATAGTTTTTAAGCTATTTGTCCCATGAGCTATATATTGCAAAGGTGAATGATGGAATTTTAAAGGTAGCACTCAAGCAATTTACTTTGGAATGGCGGATAAATACCATGTAGTAGGTAGGTATGGTGGACACAAATGGCATAGTGGTTGGCTCAAGGATTTTGGATGCATGAGAAGTATTCCCTCTCGATACAAGGTTTAGGCTAGCAAGGTTATTTGAAACAAACACAAGGATGAACGGTGCAGCAAAACTCACATAAAAGACATATTGTAAACATTATAAGACTCTACACCGTCTTTCTTGTTGTTCAAAACTCAATACTAGATATTATCTAGACTCTAGAGAAACCAAATATGCAAACCAAATTAGCAAGCTCTAAGTGTTTCTTCATTAATGGGTGCAAAGTATATGATGCAAGAGCTTAAACATGAGCACAACAATTGCCAAGTATCAAATTATCCAAGACATTTTAGAGTTAGTACATGTAGTATTTTCCAATTCCAACCATATAACAATTTAACGAAGAAGAAACTTCGCCATGAATACTATGAGTAGAGCCTAAGGACATACTTGTCCATATGCTACAGCGGAGCGTGTCTCTCTCCCATAAAGTGAATGCTAGGATCCATTTTATTCAAACAAAACAAAAACAAAAACAAACCGACGCTCCAAGCAAAGTGCATAAGATGTGACGGAATAAAAATATAGTTTCGGGGAGGAACCTGATAATGTTGTCGATGAAGAAGGGGATGCCTTGGGCATCCCCAAGCTTAGACGCTTGAGTCTTCTTATAATATGCAGGGGTGAACCACCGGGGCATCCCCAAGCTTAGAGCTTTCACTCTCCTTGATCATATTGTATCATACTCCTCTCTTGATCCTTGAAAACTTCCTCCACACCAAACTCGAAACAACTCATTAGAGGGTTAGTGCACAATAAAAATTAACATGTTCAGAGGTGACACAATCATTCTTAACACTTCTAGACATTGCATAAAGCTACTGGACATTAATGGATCAAAGAAATTCATCCAACATAGCAAAATAGGCAATGCGAAATAAAAGGCAGAATCTGTCAAAACAGAACAGTCCGTAAAGATGGATTTTATTAGGCCACCAGACTTGCTCAAATGAAAATGCCCAAATTTAATGAAAGTTGCGTACATATCTGAGGATCATGCACGTAAATTGGCTTAATTTTCTGAGCTACCTACAGGGAGGTAGACCCAGATTCGTGACAGCAAAGAAATGCTGGAACTGCGCAGTAATCCAAATCTAGTACTTACTTTACTATCAAAGACTTTACTTGGCACAACAAAACACAAAACTAAGATAAGGAGAGGTTGCTACAGTAGTAAACAACTTCCAAAACACAAATATAAAACAAAGTACTGTAGCAAAATAACACATGGGTTATCTCCCAAGAAGTTCTTTCTTTATAGCCATTAAGATGGGCTCAGCGAGTTTTAATGATGCACTCGCAAGAAATAGTATTTGAAGCAAAAGAGAGCATCAAGAGGCAAATTCAAAACACATTTAAGTCTAACATGCTTCCTATGCATAGGAATCTTGTAAATAAACAAGTTCATGAAGAGCAAAGTAACAAGCATAGGAAGATAAAACAAGTGTAGCTTCAAAAATTTCAGCACATAGAGAGGCATTTTAGTAACATGAAAATTTCTACAACCATATTTTCCTCTCTCATAATAACTTTCAGTAGCAACATGAGCAAACTCAACAATATAACTATCACATAAAGCATTCTTATCATGAGTCTCATGCATAAAATTATTACTCTCCACATAGGCATAATCAATTTTATTAGTTATAGTGGGAGCAAATTCAACAAAGTAGCTATCATTATTATTCTCATCAAGTGTAGGAGGCATAGTATAATCACAACAAAATTTACTCTCCATAGTAGGTGGCACCAAAAGACCACTATCATTATAATCATCATAAATAGGAGGCAAAGTATCATCAAAGAAAATTTTCTCCTCAATGCTTGGGGGACTAAAAAGATCATGAAAACCAGCTTCCCCAAGCTTAGAACTTTCTATATTATTATCAACAATGGTGTTCAAAGCGTTCATACTAATATTACTACCAGCATGCAAATAAGATTTCATAGGTTTTTTAATTTTCGCATCAAACCATCCATGTCTTAAATCGGGAAATAGAATAAGAAGCTCATTGTTGTCCGAGTATGCCAAACTAGTGTAAACAAGAAACAAAAAGATGCAATTGCAGGATCTAAAGGAAATAGCTTCGAGCACAAACACAATGGCGCCGAGAAAAGTACATTGCACGGAACCGGAGTATGAGTGCCTTTTACCTTTCCTCCCGGCAACGGCGCCGAGAAAAGTGCTTGATGTCTACGGGAGCTTCTATTCTTGTAGACGGTGTTGGGCCTCCAAGAGCAGAGGTTTGTAGAACGGCGGCAAGTTCCCTTAAGTGGATCACCCAAGGTTTATCGAACTCGGGGAGGAAGAGGTCAAAGATATCCCTCTCATGCAACCACTGCAACCACAAAGCAAGAAGTCTCTTGTGTCCCCAACACACCTAATAGGTGTACTAGTTCGGCGAAGAGATAGTGAAATGCAGGTGGTATGAATATATATGAGCAGTAGCAACGACACCGAGAAAAGTGCTTTGCCCGGGACGATAAACAAGCGGTAGTAACGCAGCGGTAGTAACGCGATAGAAACGAGTAAACAAGAAGTGATAGCAGTATTGAGGAACAAGGCCTAGGGATTAGACTTTCACTAGTGGACACTCTCAACTTTGATCACATAACAGAATAGATAAATGCATACTCTACACTCTTGTTGGATGATGAACACATTGAGTAGGATTACACGAACCCTCAATGCCGGAGTTAACAAGCTCCACAATTCAATGTTCATATTTAAATAACCTTAGAGTGCATGAAAGATCAATTCGACTAAACCAAGTACTAACATAGTATGCACACTGTCACCTTCACACTATGTAGGAGGAATAATACACATCAATACTATCATAGCAATAGTTAACTTCATAATCTACAAGAGATCATAATCATAGCATAAACCAAGTACTAACACGGATGCACACACTGTCACCATTACACCGTGCGGGAGGAATAAAACTACTTTAATAACATTGCTAGAGTAGCACATAGATAAATTGTGATACAAAACACATTGCAATCATAAAGAGATATAAATAAGCACTTCACTACGCCATTCATAACGGTGAGTAAGTATTACGTGAAATATAGCCTAAGAGACCCACACGGTGCACACACTGTCACCTTTACACACGTGGGACAAGGAGTCTCCGGAGATCACATAAGTAAAACTCAGTTGACTAGCATAGTGACATCTAGATTACAAGCATCATCATATGAATCTCAATCATGTAAGGCAGCTCATGAGATTATTGTATTGAAGTACATAGGAGAGAGATGAACCACATAGCTACCGGTACAGCCCCGAGCCTCGATGGAGAACTACCCCCTCCTCATGGGAGCAGCAGCGGTGATGAAGATGGCGGTGGAGATGGCAGCGGTGTCGATGGAGAAGCCTTCCGGGGGCACTTCCCCGCTCCGGCAGGGTGCCGGAACAGAGACTCCTGTCCCCCAGATCTTGGCTTCGCGATGGCGGCGACTCTGGAAGGTTTTCCGTATCGTGGTTCTTCGTATCAGGGTTTTCGCGATGGAGGCTTTAAATAGGCGGAAGGGCAGCCTCGGAGGGGGCCTGGGGGCCCACACCATAGGGCGGCGCGGCCCCCCCTCTGGCCGCGCCAGGGTGTGGTGTGGGGCCCCCAGGGCTTCCCTCTGGCGGCTCTCGGGTGTTCTGGAAGGCTCCGGGAAAAATAGGACCCTGGGTCTTGATTTCGTCCAATTCCGAGAATATTTCGTTACTAGGATTTCTGAAACCAAAAACAGCGAGAAAACGAGAAACTGGCACTTTGGCATCTTGTTAATAGGTTAGTTCCAGAAAATGCACGAATATGACATAAAGTGTGCATAAAACATGTAGGTATCATCAATAATATGGCATGGAACATAAGAAATTATCGATACGTCGGAGACGTATCAATACTTTTGGCCCTCTCGGTGGAATGTCGTCTAATGTCTTGCAAGCATATGAATAAGTTCATAAGAGACCACATACCACGGTACGAGTAAAGAGTACTTGTCAGGAGACGAGGTTGAACAAGGTATAGAGTGATACCGATGATCAAACCTCGGACAAGTAAAATATCGCGTGACAAAGGGAATTGGTATCGTATGTGAATGGTTCATTCGATCACTAAGTCATCGTTGAATATGTGGGAGCCATTATGGATATCCAGATCCCGCTATTGGTTATTGGTCGAAGAGAGATCTCAACCATGTCTACATAGTTCGCGAACCGTAGGGTGACACACTTAAGGTTTGATGTTGTAATAGTAGAACTTGAATATGGAATGGAGTTCGAAGTATTGTTCGAAGTCTCGGATGGGATCCCGGACATCACGAGGAGTTCCGGAATGGTCCGGAGAACAAGATTCATATATAGGAAGTCATTTTATAAGTTTGAAAATGATCCGGTGCATTTATGGAAGGTTCTACAAGGTTCTAGAAAAGTCCGGAAGAAATCACTTTGGAAGGCGGAGTCCCGAAGGGACTCCACCACCCATGGCCGGCCAACCCTAGAGGGTGGAGTCCAAGGTGGACTCCACCAAAGGTGGCCGGCCACCCCCTCCCAAGGAAAGGTGGGAATCCCACCTCAAGTGGGAATCCCACCTTGGGTAGGTTTGATGTCATATGGAAGGTTTTGGTTTGGGGTCTTATTCGAAGACTTGTAGACCAACTCTTGGGTGTTCCACCTATATAATGAGGGACAAGGGGAGGGGGCCGGCCACCCCAAGACCACAAGGTGGCCGCACCCTATAGTGGCCGGCGCCCCCTCTCCCAAACCCTAGCCGCCCCCTCTCCTCCACCTCTCCCGCAACGCTTAGCAAAGCTCCGCCGGAGTTCTCCATCGCCACCGCCACCACGCCGTCGTGCTGCCGGATTCAAGGAGGAGCTACTACTTCCGCTGCCCGCTGGAACGGGGAGAAGGACGTCGTCTTCATCAACACCGAACGTGTGACCGAGTACGGAGGTGCTGCCCGATCGTGGCACCGTGATCAAGATCTTCTACGCGCTTTTGCAAGCGGCTAGTGATCGTCTACCGCAGCAACAAGAGCCTCATCTTGTAGGCTTTGGAAATCTTCAAGGGTGAGTCTCGATCATCTCCTCGTTGCTCCCGTCTTCTAGATTGCATCTTCGCTTGGATTGCGTTCTCGCGGTAGGAAATTTTTTGTTTTCTATGCAACGAATCCCTACAGTTCGATAACCTTGGTTTCTTACTGAGGGAAAACTCGCTGCTGTACTCATCATACCTTCCTCTTGGGGTTCCCAACGGACGTGTGCTTTACCGTCACAAGCAGTGGGCTCCACCCGTCAGTCGCACTTAAACGGCGAAGGGGTACGGGCGGCTCTGGGGCGTTGGATTAGATCGATTTGGATCGGACGGCTCACGCGCGTCGTCATCTCTGACGAAAGAGGTGCACTGGTGCGGCGGGGGTAGGGGTCCGGCGAGCTCACCGGTGCTCCAGCAAGGGTTGGCAGTGTGCGCGAGGACGATGTCGACGACGGCGAAGCTCCTGGTACCGGCGGCGTGTCCTTGGGCGACTCCAATCGACGGTGGCGTCCGCGGCGGCTTCACAGCTCCGGCGATGAAATTGCGTGGCTATAGCGGCTAATCGAGGAGGGGAGGTGGTCGAGAAGGTTGAGGGAGATGAGAGGAGCGAGTTGGTGTGGGGAATGAAGCGAGGGGAGCTCTCTATTTATAATGGCGGAAGGAGGCAGGGTGCTGCGGCTAGGTCGACCATGGCGCTGGCGTTACGGCGAGCTAGAGGGGTAGGCGAGGGCGGCGTTCTGTTTAGCGTGTCCGTGCGGTCCTCCTGGCGGCAACGGCGCGGCTGGGCGGTGCCGAACTTGGTCGGGAGCGTACGGTGTACTGCGCGGCCGCGGCGGGAATTCGTCTCGTCTCCGGCGACGGCGGGCGCAGGTCGGTGACAAGGAGGTGTCTGCGATGTTCCTGGTAATGTGGTGGAGCTTAGGGCGGAAGAGGGGGTCCAGGGGAGGTGTGAGGCGTCGAGGCGACGCGTGCCCGTGGCGCGCTCCGTCGTGCACGCGGCGACGTGCCCGTGCACGTCCTGGCATACTGGGCGCCATGGGCGCGTGCTGGTCTGGGCCGTGTCGGGCTCTCCTCGACCAATGGCGGGTACCAGTGGATTCAGGGGATCAAGGAGAGGTGCAGCAGGACATGGTGGGCAGGGTTGGAGGTGAGAGGAGTGAGAGGGGCAAGGGACATGGTGAGCATGGCCGGCATGGCCATGGCTAGGCCATGTCTTGCCATGGCTAGGGTTCATATGCAGGGGTTTGGGTGAGAGGGGACTAGGGGACAAGGTTTAGTCAAGTTGGTTTCAGAAATTGGGCCAAACACTATTTAGAATAGTGATTTTGGGATTTGGTTTGATTTGCTCACTAGGTGTTTGCAAAAATGGCCGCATGAATTCAATTTTGAAAATTTTGAATGAAACTTGGTGGTGTTGATTCATGTGATCAAGGACACACATTGGTGGTGGTGGTTTTCAAATTTACAAAGAATTGCAAAATTTCAAATTGGGTGTGATGTTGAATCTGTTAAAAAGTTCCAACTTTGCTTGAGCATAGTTTTGAATCTAGCAAGAATTTGCAGGGGTGTGCTTTACCAAAGTTGTTCACCTTGATGTGGTCTTGGATGAGGTCCAAAGAGTTGGATTTGTTTGGTTTGAAAATCTCTTAATACAGAGGCTCAAAGTAGGCATCAGGCTAAAATTGGCAGATTTGACCATTAGTGCATGTGAGCACAATTTGATTTAAAATTTGATTTAATTTGAGTTTCTTTGCATCCAAAAGTGTTAATAATTGTATATTAAGATTATTCAACTAATGGTGCAAGCCAAAATGGTCTAGGTTGAAGATTTGCAAAAATGGCATAAACCATATGTGAGGGTTTTGGTGATTTTTCTATTTTATTTCTTTTCTTCCTCTTTGCTTTTCTTTGTGATCTTCAAAGGATCCAAGTTAGGGTTTTAGGTAGTAGGCCTAAGCACTATATGCAAATAAAAGTTTTTGTTGGTTCTGAATTTTGAATATTTGAAATTCTTCTCCTTCATTGATTGGAAATTGGGATGTTACAACATGCGAGGCAACCAAAGATGTGAAAGTCTTTTCCTCCCGTCTCTCCTCTCAGCCGCCGCCTCAACCCTAGCCGCCGCCAGTTCATCATCCTCCATAGATTGGTTCCCCCTCCTCCGGTCGGCTTCGCCGGCGTCAGGAGGAGTGGGGAACCCGATCTATGCGTGGAGTTTCTAATAAAAGTATTGTTTTCATTATATTATGTTAGAATTTTTGTAGCCGCCTTCTTGTTGGTTTCCGCTCAATGGAGATGGCATCATCTGCAATAAGTGATCTTCGACTTTTCGTTCGGCGACGAGATCTTCTTCCCGGCGTCAATGGTGGTGTTGAACAATCACAATTTCCTAGGTATGGATCTTCGGATCTTGCTTCGCCAGATCGATTTTGGATCTTTTGTCGTTGTTGCCGCGAAGAGGATTATCCTCGCAGTTTTTGTCCCGGTTGCTACGTCCTCGACAATGGTGATTCGTACTCTCGGCTCTCCATCGATGACGACAAAGCTAGTCGGTTATTATTCGCTGACATACTGATCTTGGTACTCTTGCCAATGTTGTATGACTGCTTTAATGGGTGTGTGCGTGCATGCAGCCTTGGCATTGCGGCTCAAAATATTATTGGAGAACTTTCATCGGTATCTACAGGTTTATGGTTCGTTATTTATCTTTAGCTGCCTTCAGATGAGTACAAGATTGTGTTCTGGAAGAAGAAAGAAATTAAAGACCTCGAAGATTTGTTACTATCTTTTAGATGTTATTTTGTAATCGTTGGAGTCAGTTCATGTATCTCTACCATGTACTATTTGTTGCTATGAATATATGTGGTATTGATTGTCAAAAAAAAAAGATGTAAAAAGTAAATAGACACAAAAAAATAGTGGGACCAAATCTTTATTCTTAATTGTGTGTCTCTCTCAATAGAATATAGAATATATGGGTTTGTATAAGGGGGAAGAGTATGGAAATGGACAAAAAATATCTTCTAAAAAGTCTTACTTTTAGCATTGAATTTTGTATTTTTTACTCATGCCACATGATAAGCTGATTTTTTATGAAACTTATGAGCATGTAGCACGTGAATATGTACGTGCAGATTTTTCGTTTCAATTTAAAAAATTCAAAATATATGTAACATGCATTTTAAAATAAAGAAAGCATATGCTCCCACACGTGCCAAAACACCACTCTCCGAAAGGTAGGTGAATGAGGATCAAACGTAGAAATACTTACACCCTAAGAAACGGTGGGGCAGGATCATCTGGGTGGGCTGACGGTTTTTGAACAATTATGACAACATTAATTATTACCCATATCAGCCAGCCCAACCACATTTGTATAAAATAGGAAAACTTTTATTGGAAAGCAATAGATCTTAATCTCCTGCCAGATATTTTGCAGATAGGAAAAAGGGAGAAACAAATTACTACAAATTAAGCCGCATTAATTTGATCCCTGGATAATCTTTTTGTTATAAGATTTTGCCCCAGATAGAGATTTTGACAATCCGGCTGTAATGAATTAAATCGTAGAAGGTAACCAATGTAGTTACTGCATGCCTGCCTATGTGTATGTACTCCTATATATAGACATCAGCCATGGAGCAAATCATCCTGTTGTTAGTACCATCTTTGTTACTTTTGAAGACCTTGAACCACCCGCGAATGGCGAACTACATGAAGCAGGCCGTCTATGCTCTGGTGCTTTTCTTCGTTCTTCTCGGATGCTTCACGTCACAGTCTAAGAGTGAGTTTGTACCTTCTCTCTGATTATCTACTAAGCCTTGTTAAAAAAAAGATTATTTACTAAGCTTGCAGACATGCACTGTATATGTATGCTGACTCTTTTAGTGCTGAAACTATTTTGCAGGTCAAGGGCCTGGGCCGGACATATTCTCCTGCAAGAGGCTGGTGCTGCGACCATGCGGCGACTTGTGTTACTGCTGCCTGTATGGTGCCAACAATGGAACCTGCTATGCAACTGACATTGACTGCAGGCTGAACTGCCCGCCGCCTAAGTCCGTCCTTCCATGAACCTGAATATTTTGTATCTCCTATGTAATCTGGCCGTTGCATGCTCTGCAGAAGTGTAGAATATTTGATAAGAATAAATTGATGTTGTATTACAACAGACAAGACTTCCTCTCTCTCCCTCCCCCCCCCCCTTCTCCTCCTTCCGCGTGCCTTGACCAGCAGAGACCGGGCCGATCCCGAGCTATCTCCGCCGGCTTGGTCAGCCGGAGATGGCGGGGGAGAGGCACCAGAGTAAGATCTAGGATTAGATGTAGGTTTTTCGGCTGTTTGCCGGTTTTTTTGAGGAGGGAGACTAGGTCTCTGGCGGCCGGACCTGGTGCATCCGGTGGTGGCTTGCGGCGACGAGCTCCGGTGGTCGGAGCAAGCTGCGAGATTCTCCTCATCCTGGATCTCCAAGAATAAAGGGCTCTCTAGGCAGCTCTCTCTGTTACAGCGGTCGAAGGCCGCCCTTCTTTCTCCTGGTCGGCCGAGGAGGCGAGGGGGAGAGGCGCAGTGGCATCGAAGGCAATGAAAAGCTAATTTCCCTGGCCGACCATGGCGGCGAGGGGGGATTTCTCTACGACTGCTTCCTCTTCCGCTGTTGCGACGAGTTGGGCGTAGGTTTGGTTGGTGATGCACTAGTAGGAAAACCCTTATAGGCGAAGCTTAGTTCTGTGGCGCACCGTTTTGAATGCGCCACAGAAACTTATTTTGTGGCGCACCAGGAAGTGTGCGCCACAAAAATAGCTTATTTTTGTGGCGCACGGACGAACCGTGCGCCACAGAAATTATGTGGGGCCCACACTCTGCCACCACGAATTATTAGGGTAGGTATTTCTGTGGCGCACAATGCTTTCTGCGCCACAGAAATAACTATTTCTGTGGCGCACTGGCTCTGGTGCGCCACAGAAGTAGTTATTTCTGTGGCGCACTTGTGCTGGTGCGCCACAGAAATAGGGTAAGTTATATCATCCCCGTACCCCTCCCCTCCCTCCCCACGCCCGTAAGTTCACCTCCGCGCGCCTCTCCCCCGCCACCGCCGCCATGGTCGTCGCCGTCGCCGCCGCCGCCTCCTTCCTCCGCGAGGGCCGCATGCCGCCACGCTCCACCCATCCCCGCCACCTGTAGCACAAGCCGCTGCGGCGTGGAGGAGGAGGGGCCGCCGCATGGAGGAGGAGGGGTCGGCTCCGCGTCAAGGAGGAGGAGCCGTCGCGTCTTCCTCCTCCTCCACCCCTGCCGTCGTCGTCAACCTCCTCCTCCACCCCTATCGTCGGTGAGCTCCACCTCTCCCCTCCCTCCCTCTTCCTCTACCCCTGCTCTGGATGTGTTGATGTTGTGCTCTGGATGTTGTGCTCGATCTGGATGCTCTTGTGCTGCTGTTGTTCTCTGGATGTTGATGCTGCTCTGGACAAAATTACAGAGAGGATGATGTTGTGCTCGATCTGGATGCTGTTGTGCTGCTGTTGTGGTCATCATGAATAAAAACAGTCAAACATTCTTTTTGTTTTACTGTGCTGTTAGCTATATATTTTTTCTATGCTCTGCCTGTGATGCTTGTGTTTGTGTTGTTGTAAGTTTGGAGCAAGCAGCTGGCATGGCATGTGAGAGAGAGCATGAGAGAGTTCTTGGGGGCAGAGATGATGGCAACATCAGCATTGGTCCTGCATTGGTCCTGCTTTGAATTAGTAAGATCAAGTAGTGGCTTGAGTTCCTGTTGGTAACCAATACCAACAGAGAGCTACTTCATTTTAAGTAGAATTTCTTTTAAGGACTCTAGCTAGATTAGAGGGGAAAAAGATTGCTGGTTTGTTGCCTATGATAATGGATCATCAAATGTTTCCCTTTGTCCCTGGTTGCCTCCTTAATTGATGCCTTATGATCCAAATGATCCAAGTCCCTTGCATGATCCCATTTGTCCCTATTGTTGCTTAAGATGAATAAATTCCCTCTAATCACCATTTGGAGATCAAGACTAGTTCTTGATATCCATTAGCTAGACTCCAATATTAAAAATGTCTCCCAAATATGGAGACAAACATTTTAACATTACCCCAATGTTATTTCTCTCACACTACAAGAAAATGATCATGTAGAGACGTTATCCATGAGACGCAATTATTTTCGTCCCTAAAGAAAAGGATCACCCTCACGTGAAGACGTTTCTTGCGACGTTCCACTCAACGTCCCAAAATGGTCCCAAAATGTCTAGGCAGCCAAATGAATGCATTTGCCAATTCGTGAATATGTAGAGACGATAGCGCGCAGACTCCTGGATGTCCCTTAAAATATTTTGCTTCGGCGCTAACTTTTTTAGTTTTACCGCTTCATGAAAACATACGCGCTTTTTCTCCCAGGAAAAAACTTTCATATAAATCGCCCATATTTTCCTCATCGCCTCTATCTCTTCAGCCGCCACCACAGATCTTCAACTGCTCATGGAAGATCTATTCAATTTCGAAAAAATTTGTAGATCGAGTCCGCCGTCCTTGTGCTTCCACAGTTCCGCTCAGGTTTGTGCTCCATCAATTCCGTCTCAGTTAGATGTTGCATTTTCAACTACTAAATCAATCTAGGTTGTCTAATGCAATACGCTATGCAGCTAGATCCAGTCGCCGAGACGGGCACGAGTTGAACCCCATCGCGGTGTTGTCGGTCTGCCGGTAGCGAAGTGAACCCCATCGCCCTAGTAGCGGCAGGCCTCTTCCGTGAGGTGCAGTGCGTGTAGGCGTGCACCCAGTGGTAGACGGCGTAACCCATTCTAGTGGTGCTTCTGTCCTCGTACGATGGGAAGAACGCACCCAGGTGAGACCTTGTGCCTATTTTAAAGTTTGATCTGTTGTTTTCTTCCCACCATTTGTTTGACATCTAAAATCTGAGGATTCATATTGTAATCAAGTTTGATCTAGCTAGCTTACTGTATTATGTGTCACATTTACTGAACGAAAGGAGTGACTGATTGTGTTCCTTTAGGAAAAGTTGTCATGTCGAGGATACCTAACCGACTGCGAAAGACCAGGTTTTACAGAACGAGATGCAGAAAATGTACAACTAGATGAATATGGTTTACAAGGTCCTGCACCGATTGATAACGTCTCACCGGGAATGTATAATGAATCTTCAACCTAAGTAACATAAATTGTAAGTTTTGCATTTCACTCCAAGATATATATGGCTGTCATTTTCCACTGTCATGCAACAGAACTTCCACTCAGTTATCAGACCATATCATGCACGAGTAGTCTTTTTTAGATCTGGGATTTTCTTGATTTTATGATGCAGATTTCAGATCAGTATGGTGTATGAACCTGCGGTCATGGTTGACGCTTGGCTAAGTGGATTACATGGTAGGTGTGCTCTACCAGGCAGCAGCAGGCCAGCAGCAGGCAATGTACAGGTGCCAATCCAGAGATGAAGTGCGTGACAGAGCAGAAGTAGCAGCGTAATTAATCTATGCCTCACATATTGAGCTAATTCTGGCATGAGTTGGCCTGTTGTTCTGTAAGACCGCAACATCTTGGTTTGGTTAGCTACCTCTCGGAACTGAATCCGTACATGCATTGTGTTAATTTTCATTTATATTGCTGCCTTTCAAGTATTTCACTTTGGTTTTGCATTGAGTGACTTATATAAGTAAACTATGGTGGCATCAAGGCTTAGAGTGAAGCCATAGATGTGAACCATGCGGACTAATTGTTTTTTTTCTTCAAGCTTAACATACAGATTTTATGTTCCATTGTTTCGCAACTTCAGGAGATTGTTTGCATTTGTAATCTAGTCATTGTTGTGAACCGAAAGAATTGGTCCATCGGCATGATTTACTTGTAAAGCCAATGCCAAGGTACATTCCATTTTGTTTTCTTCTCAGTTCTAAGCCTCTGTTTCATCAGATACCAATATACCATGAGCAATTATCTAATCCTCTGAAGTCTGATTTATCTAACTGCAGCCATATATGTAATCTTCTGAATACTTTCTTATTAAGTACGTAACCAAGCATCACTTTTGATGTACTGTACATGCTTTACATGCTGAATGACTGAATCCTTAGAGTGGCTTCTGAACTAATCTCTACTTTACTTGTAAAGCACTCTATGTTTTATACAGAACCAATATATACTTATTTTTTATCTTCACTCAAGTAAGCACTCTATATTTCTATATGGTTGTTTAGTATTTAGTAACTTTTTTTTCGTGCAGCAGCCAGTAGGCGGTATGCCATATGCAACTTTATGCCAACGAAGAGCTAAAATACCAATGTGAAGAGATGGTGTTTTCATTATACGGATACTGCTCTGTCACGCCGGTGGCATGTGCTTCATTTGTGCATGTGGAAAGAAGAATTTGTTTTTCAGCTGACATTGTCTACAGAGAAATTGTTTGTGAAGGTTTTTAAACAACAACACAGAATTTAAAGCAAATCAACATTAGTGGCCATGGAGAGCTGATGTATCATTTCCATGCGGAAGCTTCCCCCTATTCGAACTACTAGAAGAAAATGTATAAGATTTGCAGGATTTTGCCTGGTCAAGATTGTAATTGTTTCATGAAAATGCACAAATAAATTGTAAATTACTGCTATTCTCTAGAAATAAAGTTCTTTTTTTTATTCTAAAGAATGCAACGTATTTTTCCGTTTTGATGTGCTTGCTGATAGCATGTACAATGTATGATTATCCTGATAACTAGCCGGAAGATGGCAACAAAAATAAAATAATTATTTTTGTGTAAAACAATAAAACGTCTTAAGATTCTATAAGACGCAAGGACCTTACTCTAAAGACGATGTATTGGGGAATTTAGCGCGATGTCTCTAAGAAGGCTTGGCACGCTTTATCAACGTCTCATGCCATGTAAGGACGCTTCTAATGCGTCT
This sequence comes from Lolium rigidum, assembly GCF_022539505.1. NCBI lineage: Eukaryota > Viridiplantae > Streptophyta > Magnoliopsida > Poales > Poaceae > Lolium > Lolium rigidum. Next base: position 297,938,680 of record NC_061513.1, read on the forward strand.
TTACAGAACTTGAGACGGTGCATAAGGAGACGCTTCTATGACGCTTTACACAAGCGTCTCTACAAGCACCTAGTGATGCTTTAAAGCGACTTTAGCACATAAATTGAACGTCTCTATGTGTCTTTTTTGTTGTAGTGTCAAATGGACAGTTTCTGATGGTATGCTTGCTCCTCACTGTACTTTATCAATTCCCTACTGATCCTAAGTACCCATGAATATCTGGTGGTGTTCTTCTCGTTTTAGTTATCGTCAACACATGTGTTTGCATGTGTGTGTGAGCTGCTTGTAGTGTCACTTGACTATTCAAGTTTCAATGTTGGTTACTTTTCCTCTAGTGCAAGAAATGGTTGAGCAGATGTTTATCCACTCGTTGGCCTTTATTCTTGGTAGCTCAAAGTGTCATCCACTTACTCGGATCATCAAATGTTTCCCTTTGTCCCCGGTTAATTGCCTCCTTAATTGATGCCTTATGATCCAAATTACTATATTATTGGATTGAGTGATATGGCTACTCGCTTGTTTGCTCTCCAAATTACCAAGTGATGAATATATAATCCCTTTGGAGCATCTGCCCCATGCTATATATGTGTATTTGACCATGCTTATGATGGATTTCTTTTAAGGACTCTAGCTAGATTAGAGGGGGAAAAGTTGCTGCTTTGTTGCCTATGATAATGGATCATCAAATGTTTCCCTTTGTCCCTGGTTGCCTCCTTAATTGATGCCTTATGATCCAAATGACCCAAGTCCCTTGTATGATCCCATTTGTCCCTAATGTTGCTTAAGATGAATAAATTCCCTCTAATCACCATTTGGAGATCAAGACTAGTTCTTGATTTCCATTAGCTAGACTCCAATATTAAATTCCCTCTAATCACCATTTCTTGTTGTCTTTGATGAAAATAGAGATATCCACGAGTAGGGGATCATGTAAATGAAAGCCATTGTGGTATCCTTTGAAGAAAATGGATCATGCTTACGATGGTTTTAAAAGGCTAGGTGGTGCTAGGTGATTAAGTTGGCTACCAAGACTTGTCTCATCTGGTTAGGCTGGGATATGCTATGTGTTGTTGCTTGTTTAGGAATATCTATCACTTACTTGGATTTACTTGGTTCTTGATTGGCCTCTCTTTTGCCGGCATCACTTGGTCTATATACCAAGTGATGAATAATCCCTTTGGAGCATCTGCTCCATGCATGCTATGTGTGTTTGAGCATCTTGACTTATGTCACCATGGTTGCTGGTTTGTTGGTGTTTTTGTACTTGCCGATGATTAGATGGTTGGTCGATCACTCGTTGTAACATCCCAAAATTTTCAAAACAAAAC
>NC_061513.1:297940107-298073290 GCF_022539505.1 Lolium rigidum
TAGGATGATCCGATTATGTGGTGAAAACCCTAAATCGTCGTAGATCTCATTAGCTTCATCTTGATCAAGCAGGACCACCAAGTATTCGTACACCCCGTACGGATCATGGGTGGATCGGCTCTTTGAGCCGATTCACGGGATAACCCGAGAGCCGATCGAGGCTCGTATTTAACGTTTACATGTATGCCCTGCAGAAACTAAGCGAGGCAATCTCATCACCTTCCCGACCAGGTATAGGTCAGGTGGCACGCCCTTGCACTTCGCAACGCCGCGTGTGACCAGAAGAGCATTGCGGGCCGTCGCTCGGAGGGGTCTCAGCCAGCCGCAGCTCTAGGCTCCCCCCGGCTCTACAGTGTTGACAAGGCCGCTGCCCGCCGGTGGGTTTTGGCAGTCAACAGGCGAAGAGTTCAGGTAACTCTTTGTTCATGTTCTGCATATTGTACTTCATCACAAAGTTCTTGTAACTAGGTGGCAGTGATTGAAGGACACGATTAATCCCCAGTCTGTTAGGAATCACTATTCCCAAGTCACTGAGTTTCTTGGCATGCCCGGTCATGGCGAGCATGTGCTCACTAACGGAGCTGCCTTCTTCCATCATGCAATTGAAGAAGTGTTTCGATGCTTCATAGCATTCCACGGCCGCATGAGTTTCAAAGATAGTTTTCAGCTCATTGACTAACTCATGTGGATCGTGGTGCTCAAAACGTTTTTGAAGATCGGCTTCCAGACTGCATAAGATGGCACACTGAACTTGAGAGTACCGAGTTTTCCGAGTCGCGTAAACATTCTTTACTTCATCGGTTCAGTTTCTGCAGGAGGGTCACCTAGTGGTGCATCAAGCACATATTGCAGGCTTCCGCCATTGAGGAAGATCCTCACATGACGGAACCAGTCGGTGAAGTTGCTACCGTTGCTCTTAAGCTTTTCTTTCTATAGGAACTGGTTAAAATTGATTGGGGACGCCATATCTACAACATATATTTGCAATAGTTTAGACTAAGTTTATGACAAATTGAGCTCAAATTTTAATTTAACAAAATTAAAAACTAGGTGAACTCCCACTCAAAACAATATCCCTCGCATTGTCTTAGTGATCACACGAACCAAATCCACCCCACCAAGTCCGATCATCACGAGACAAGATGTAACTTCAATGGCGAACACTCAAAGTGTTCATCATATCAATCATATGATTCATGCTCTACCTTTTGGTATCATGTGTTCCGAGACCATGTCCGTACATGCTAGGCTCGTCAAGGCCACCTTAGTATCCGCATGTGCAAAACTGGCTTGCACCCGTTGTATGCACTTGTTGAGTCTATCACACCCGATCATCACGAGATGCTTCGAAACGACAAGTCTTGGCAACGGTGCTACTAAGGATGAACACTTTATTATCTTGATATTTTAGTGAGAGGAATCATCTTATAATGCTACCGTCGCAATCTAAGCAAAATAAGATGCATAAAAGGATTAACATCACATGCAGTTCATATGTGATATGATATGGCCCTTTTGTCTTTGCGCCTTTGATCTTCATCTCCAAAGCACGGACATGATCTCCATCATCAACGGGCATGATCTCCATCATCGTCGGCGTAGCGTCAAGGTCAATGGCGCCGTCTTCATGATTGTTCTCCCATGTAGCAACTATTACAACTTCTTTGAAATACTACTCAACATGAAATTTAAAGACAACCATAAGGCTCCTGCCGGTTGCCACAATACAATAATGATCATCTCATACATAGTCATCATCACATTATGGCCATATCACATCACCAAACCACTGCAAAAACAAGTTAGACGTTCTCTAATTTGGTTTGCATATTTTACGTGGTTTAGGGTTTTCGAGTGAGATCCAATCTACCTACGAACATGAACCACAACGGTGATACTAGTGTTGTCAATAGAAGAGTAAATCGAATCTTCACTATAGTAGGAGAGACAGACACCCGCAAAGCCACTTATGCAATACAAGTTGCATGTCGAGCGTGGAGCAAATCTCATGAACGCGGTCATGTAAAGTTAGCCCGAGCCGCTTTATCCCACTATGCCACAAAGATGCAAAGTACTCAAACTAAAGACAACATAAACATCAACGCCCACAAAACCATTGTGTTCTACTCGTGCAACCATCTATGCATAGACACGGCTCTGATAGCACTGTAGGGATTCGTTGCATAGAAAACAAAAAAATTCCTACCGCGAGAACGCAATCCAAGCCAAGATGCAATCTAGAAGACGGGAGCAACGAGGAGATGATCGACACTCACCCTTGAAGATTTCCAAAGCCTACAAGATGAGGCTCTTGTTGCTGCGGTAGACGATCACTTGCCGCTTGCAAAAGCACGTAGAAGATCTTGATCACGGTGCCACGATCGGGCAGCACCTCCGTACTCTGTCACACGTTCGGTGTTGATGAAGACGACGTCCTTCTCCCCATTCCAGCGGGCAGCGGAAGTAGTAGCTCCTCCTTGAATCCGGCAGCACGACGGCGTGGTGGCGGTGGCGATGGAGAACTCCGGCGGAGCTTCGCTAAGCGTTTCGGGAGAGGTGGAGGAGAGCGGGCGGCTAGGGTTTGGGAGAGGGGGCGCCGGCCACTATAGGGTGCGGCCACCTTGTGGTCTTGGGGTGGCCGGCCCCCTCCCCTTGTCCCTCATTATATAGGTGGAACACCCAAGAGTTGGTCTACAAGTCTTCGAATAAGACCCCAAACCAAAACCTTCCATATGACATGAAACCTACCCAAGGTGGGATTCCCACTTGAGGCCTTGTTCGGCACGCAGGTTTTTGAGGGGATTAAAGTGTATAATTTTCCTGGGCCAGCACAAAATCACCAGAAAATCGTTCGGCAGGCGTGATTCGCAGCGTTTTAGAAGGGTCTAGCCCCAAGTATTACCGAAAAACCTGCCAAACCACGTGTGAATCGAAACGCTAGGTGCCCCTCGCGTTTTTCTCTCGCGAACTTGCCGTGGCATATCGGAAACAGCTGGCTCTCGTGGCGATCGGGAATAGCGGGGCCAGGCCTTGGATGCAGCAAACCAACAGCCTACGTCGGGAAAGCTTCCGGGACCAAACGAGCTTTTCTCCTGCTTTACCGATCGATACCGCTTCGGAAACCAACAAACCCTGAGTAAAGAACTGTTTTCACCCAAAACACTAGGATTAATACTCTTAAAAACACCACAATCCCTGTCTACCGAACAAGGCCTGAGGTGGGATTCCCACCTTTCCTTGGGAGGGGGTGGCCGGCCACCTTTGGTGGAGTCCACCTTGGACTCCACCCTCTAGGGTTGGCCGGCCATGGGTGGTGGAGTCCCTTCGGGACTCCGCCTTCCAAAGTGATTTCTTCCGGACTTTTCTAGAACCTTCTAGAACCTTCCATAAATGCACCGGATCATTTTCAAACTTATAAAATGACTTCCTATATATGAATCTTATTCTCCGGACCATTCCGGAACTCCTCGTGATGTCCGGGATCCCATCCGAGACTTCAAACAATACTTCGAACTCCATTCCATATTCAAGTTCTACTATTACAACATCAAACATTAAGTGTGTCACCCTATGGTTCGCGAACTATGTAGACATGGTTGAGATCTCTCTCCGACCAATAACCAATAGCGGGATCTGGAGATCCATAATGGCCCCCACATATTCAACGATGACTTAGTGATCGAATGAACCATTCACATACGATACCAATTCCCTTTGTCACGCGATATTTTACTTGTCCGAGGTTTGATCATCGGTATCACTCTATACCTTGTTCAACCTCGTCTCCTGACAAGTACTCTTTACTCGTATCGTGGTATGTGGTCTCTTATGAACTTATTCATATGCTTGCAAGACATTAGACGACATTCCACCGAGAGGGCCCAGAGTATATCTATTCGTCATCGGAATGGACAAATCCCACTGTTGATCCATATGCCTCAACTCATACTTTCCGGATACTTAATCCCACCTTTATAACCACCCATTTACGCAGTGGCGTTTGATGTAATCAAAGTACCTTTCCAGTATAAGTGATTTACATGATCTCATTGTCATAAGGACTAGGTAACTATGTATCGAAAGCTTATAGCAAATAACTTAATGATGTGATCTTATGCTACGCTTAATTGGGTGTATCCATTACATCATTCATATAATGATATAACCTTGTTATTAATAACATCCAATGTTCATGATTATGAAACTAATCATCTATTAATCAACAAGCTAGTTAAGAGGCTTACTAGGGACTCATTGTTGTTTACCTATCACACATGTATCAATGTTTCGGTTAATACAATTATAGCATGGTATATAAACATTTATCATAAACATAAAGATATATAATAACTACTTTTATTATTGCCTCTTGGGCATATCTCCAACACGGACCAGTAGGAGATGAAGATCACGTGAAGGTTTTTGGTGAAGGAGTGTAGTGCGGCGCAACACCAGGGATTCCGGTGCCAACGTGGAACTTGCACAACACAATCAAACTACTTTGCCCCAACTTAACAGTGAGGTTCTCAATCTCACCGGCTTGCTGAAAACAAAGGATTAAACGTATGGTGTGGAAAATGATGTTTGCTTGCAGAAAACAAAAGAGAACAATGATTGCAGTAAGTTGTATTTCAGATGTAAAAGAATGGACCGGGGTCCACAGTTCACTAGTGGTGTCTCTCCAATAAGATAAATAACATGTTGGGTAAACAAATTACAGTTGGGCAATTGACAAATAGAGAGGGCATAAAAATGCACATACATATCATGATGACTACTATGAGATTTACTTAGGGCATTACGATAAAGAACATAGACCGCCATCCAGCATGCATCTATGCCTAAAAAGTCCACCTTCGGGTTAGCCTCCGCACCCCTTCCAGTATTAAGTTGCAAGAAATAGACAATTGCATTAAGTACTGTGCGTAATCTAAACAATACAAATATCCTTAGACAAAGCATTGATGTTTTATCCCTAGTGGCAACAGCACATCCACAACCTTAGGGGTTGCTGTCACTCCCAGATTCAATGGAGACATGAACCCACTATCTAGCATAAATACTCCCTCTTGGAGTTACAAGTATCAACTTGGCCAGAGCCTCTACTAGCAACGGAGAGCATGCAAGATCATAAACAACACATATATGATAGATCAATAATCAACTTGACATAGTATTCCATATTCATCGGATCCCAACAAACACAACATGTAGCATTACAAATAGATGATCTTGATCATGATAGGCAGCTCACAAGATCTAAACATGATGGCACAATAGGAGAAGACAACCATCTAGCTACTGCTATGGACCCGTAGTCCAAGGATGAAATACTCACGCATCAGTCCGGAGGCGGGCATGGTGATGTAGAGCCCTCCGGTGATGAATCCCCTCTCCGGCAGGGTGCCAGAGGAGATCTTCTGAACCCCCACCCCCCGAGTTAGGGTTGACGGCGGCGGCGTCTCTAGAACTGTTCTGGTATTTTGGCTCTCGGTACTAGGGTTTACGGGGACGAATGAATAAATAGGCGAAGGGGCAGCGTCGGGGGAGCCAGGGGGCTCCCTCCCCACGTCACGGCGCGACAGTGGGGCCCCCCGCGCCGCCATATGGGGAGGGCCCTGCTGGCCTTCCTCGACTCCTCTTCGGTCTTCTGGAACACTCCGTGAAAAATAGGGCTATGGGCTTTTGTTTCGTCCAATTCTGAGAATATTTGTAAAACAACTTTTCTGAAATCAAAAACAGCAGAAAACAGGAACTGGCACTGTGGCATCTTGTTAATAGGTTAGTCCCGGAAAATGCATAAAAACATTATAAAGTGTGAATAAAACATGTAGGTATTGTCATAAAACTAGCATGGAACATAAGAAATTATAGATACGTTGGAGACGTATCAAGCATCCCCAAGCTTAGTTCCTACTCGCCCTCGAGTAGGTAAACGATAAAAGGAATAATTTCGAAGTGACATGCTACCAACATAATCTTGATCAATACTATTGTAAAGCATATGAGATGAATGAAGTGACTCAAAGCAATGGTCTATAGTTTGCTAACAAAAAGATAATGACTAAACAACTGAATCATATAGCAAAAACTTTTCATGAATATTACTTTCAATACAAGCATCAAAAAGTCTTGCATAAGAGTTAACTCATAAAGCAATAGATTCTTAATACAAGGTTTTGAAGCAACACAAAGGAAGATTTAAGTTTCAGCAATTGCTTTCAACTTTCAACATGCATATCTCATGGATAATTGTCAACACAAAGTAATATAATAAGTGCAATAAGCAAGCATGTAAGAATCAATGCACACAATGTTGACACAAGTGTTTGCTTCTAAGATAGAAAGAAGTAGGTAAACTGACTCAACATAAAGTAAAAGAAAGGCCCTTCGCAGAGAGGAAGCGAGGATTAAATCATGTGCTAGAGCTTTTCAAGTTTTGAAATCATATAGAGAGCATAAAAATAAAGTTTTGAGAGGTGTTAGTTGTTGTCAACGAATGGTAGTGGGCACTCTAACCCCCTTGTCAAACAGGACTTTCAAAGAGCGGCTCCCATGAAGGACGTTATCTCTACCAGACAAGGTAGATCATCCCTCTTCTCTTTTGTTTACACATGTATTTTAGTTTTATTTATAGATGACACTCCTCCCAACCTTTTGCTTTCACAAGCCATGGCTAACCGAATCCTCGGGTGCCTTCCAACATTTCACATACCATGGAGGAGAGTCTATTGCAAAATTAAGTTGCTTACTGATATCAGGGCAAAACATGTGAAGAGAATTATTAATGAAAGTTAATTAATTGGGGCTGGGCACCCCGTTGCCAGCTGTTTTTGCAAAATTATTGGATAAGCGGATGTATATGCCACTAGTCCATTGGTGAAAGTATGCCCAACAAGATTTAAAGATAAAACACCACATACTTCCTCATGAGCTATAAAACATTGACACAAATAAGGAGTAATAAAGTTTTGAATTTTTTAAAGGTAGCACATGAAGTATTTACTTGGAATGGCAGAAAAATACCACATAGTAGGTAGTTATGGTGGAAACAAATGGCATAGGTTTTGGCTCAAGGTTTTGGATGCACGAGAAGGATTCCCTCTCAGTACAAGGCTTTGGCTAGCAAGGTTGTTTGAAGCAAACACAAGTATGAACTAGTACAGCAAAACTTACATAAGAACATATTGCAAGCATTATAAGACTCTACACTGTCTTCCTTGTTGTTCAAACACTTCACCAGAAAATATCTAGACTTTAGAGAGACCAATCATGCAAACCAAATTTTAACAAGCTCTATGGTAGTTCTTCATTAATAGGTGCAAAGTACATGATGCAAGAGCTTAAAGATGATCTACTTGAGAGCTCAAAACAATTGCCAAGTAACAAATTATTCAAGACAATATACCAACTACCACATGAAGCATTTTCTGTTTCCAACCAAATAACAATAAGTGTTGCGGCTTTCAGCTTTCGCCACAAACATGAAAAATAAAACGAAGAACACAAGTGTTCAAATGAAAAAGCGGAGCGTGTCTCTCTCCCACACAAGCATGTTAGGATCCGATTTATTCATAAAACTAAAATAACAAAACGAAAATAAAAGAACATGGACGCTCCAAGTAAAGCACATAAGATGTGACAAAATTAAAATATAGTTTCACTAGAGGTGACCTGATAAGTTTGATGAAGAAGGGGATGCCTTGGGCATCCCCAAGCTTAGACGCTTGAGTCTTCTTGAAATATGCAGGGATGAACCACGGGGGCATCCCCAGGCTTATACTTTTCACTCTTCTTGATCATATTATATCATCCTCCTCTCTTGATCCTTGAAAACTTCCTTCACACCAAACTCAAAGCAATCTCATTAGAGGGTTAGTGCATAATTAAAAATTCACATGTTCAGCAAGGACACAATCATTCCCAACACTTCTGGACATTACCCAAGGCTACTGAAATTTAATGGAGCAAAGAAATCCACTCAAACACAGTAAAAGAGGCAATGCAAAATAAAAGGCAGAATCTGTCAAAAACAGAACAGTCCGTAAAGACGAATTTTTTCGAGGCACTTAACATGCTCAGATGGAAAAGCTCTAGTTGAACGAAAGTTGCGTACATATCTGAGGATTACTCATGAATTTTTCAGAATTTTTAGATTTTTCTACAGAGAGAAAAGCTCAAATTCGTGACAGCTAAAAATCTGTTTCTGCGCAGAAATCCAAATCTAGTAACAACTTTCTATCAAAGACTTTACTTGGCACAACAATGCAAGAAAATAAAGATACAAAGGTATTGCTACAGTAGTAACAAGCACCTTGACTCAAATATTAATTTTTTTTGCAGAAATAAAATAATGGGTTGTCTCCCATAAGCGCTTTTCTTTAACGCCTTTCAGCTAGGCGCCGAAAGTGAAAATCAAGTAACATCAAGAGAAGAAGCATCAACATCATAATTTGTTCTAATAATAGAATCAAAAGGCATCTTCATTCTCTTTCTAGGGAAGTGTTCCATACCTTTCTTAAGAGGGAATTGATATTTAATATTTCCTTCTTTCATATCAATAATAGCACCAACGGTTCGAAGAAAGGGTCTTCCCAAAACAATAGGACAAGATGCATTGCATTCAATATCCAAAACAACAAAATCAATGGGGACAAGGTTATTGTTAACCGTAATGTGAACATTGTCAATTCTCCCCAAAGGTTTCTTTATAGAATTATCAGCAAGATTAACATCCAAATAACAACATTCCAAAGGTGGCAATGAGATATGCCCAAGAGGCAATAATAAAAGTGGTTATTATATATCTTTATGTTTATGATAAATGTTTATATACCATGCTATAATTGTATTAACCGAAACATTGATACATGTGTGTTATGTAAACAAACAATGAGTCCCTAGTATGCCTCTTAACTAGCTTGTTGATTAATAGATGATTAGTTTCATAATCATGAACATTGGAAGTTATTAATAACAAGGTTATATCATTATATGAATGATGTAATGGACACACCCTTTTAAGCGTAGCATAAGATCACGTCATTAAGTTATTTGCTATAAGCTTTCGATACATAGTTACCTAGTCCTTATGACCATGAGATCATGTAAATCACTTATACTGGAAAGGTACTTTGATTACATCAAACGCCAATGCGTAAATGGGTGGTTATAAAGGTGATATTAAGTATCCGGAAAGTATGAGTTGAGGCATATGGATCAACAGTGGGATTTGTCCATCCCGATGATGGATAGATATACTCTGGGCCCTCTCGGTGGAATGTCGTCTAATGTCTTGCAAGCATATGAATAAGTTCATAAGAGACCACATACCACGGTACGAGTAAAGAGTACTTGTCAGGAGACGAGGTTGAACAAGGTATAGAGTGATACCGATGATGAAACCTTGGACAAGTAAAATATCGCGTGACAAAGGGAATTGGTATCGTGTGTGAATGGTTCATTCGATCACTAAGTCATCGTTGAATATGTGGGAGCCATTATGGATCTCCACATCCCGCTATTGGTTATTGGTCGGAGAGAGTTCTCAACCATGTCTACATAGTTCGCGAACCGTAGGGTGACACACTTAAGGTTTGATGTTGTAATAGTAGAACTTGAATATGGAATGGAGTTCGAAGTATTGTTCGAAGTCTCGGATGGGATCCCGGACATCACGAGGAGTTCCGGAATGGTCCGGAGAATAAGATTCATATATAGGAAGTCATTTTATAAGTTTGAAAATGATCCGGTGCATTTATGGAAGGTTCTAGAAGGTTCTAGAAAAGTCCGGAAGAAATCACTTTGGAAGGCGGAGTCCCAGAGGGACTCCACCACCCATTGCCGGCCAACCCTAGGGGGTGGAGTCGCAGGTGGACTCCACCTAAGGTGGCCGGCCACCCCCTCCCAAGGAAAGGTGGGAATCCCACCTCAAGTGGGAATCCCACCTTGGGTAGGTTTCATGTCATATGGAAGGTTTTGGTTTGGGGTCTTATTCGAAGACTTGTAGACCAACTCTTGGGTGTTCCACCTATATAATGAGGAGCAAGGGGAGGGGGCCGGCCACACCAAAGCCATTGTGGCCGCACCCCTCATAGTGGCCGGCCACCTCCCCCTCTCCCAAACCCTAGCCGCCCCCTCTCCTCCACCTCTCCCGCAACGCTTAGAGAAGCTCCGCCGGAGATCTCCATCACCACCGCCACCACGCCGTCGTGCTGCCGGATTCAAGGAGGAGCTACTACTTCCGGTGCCCGCTGGAACGGGGAGAAGGACGTCGTCTTCATCAACACCGAACGTGTGACCGAGTACGGAGGTGCTGCCCGATCGTGGCACCGTGATCAAGATCTTCTACGCGCTTTTGCAAGCGGCAAGTGATCGTTGATAACCCACAAGTATAGGGGATCGCATCAGTCTTCGTGGGTAGTAAAACCCAATTTATTGATTCGACACAAGGGGAGACAAAGAATACTTGAAAGCCTTAACAGCGGAGTTGTCAATTCAGTCGCACTCGGAAACAGACTTGCTCGCAAGAGTTTATCAGTAGTAACAGTTTTATAGCAGTAGCAGTAGTAAAATAACAGCAGCAGAGTAACAGAGATAGCAGTAGTGATTATAGTAAACATTAGGATTAAAATACTGTAGGCACGGGGATGGATAACGGGCGTTGCATGGATGAGAGAAACTCATGTAACAATCAAGCAGGGCATTTGCAGATAATAATAAAACGGTGTCCAAGTACAAAGCAATCAATAGGCATGTGTTCCAATTATAGTTGTACGTGCTCGCAATGAGAAACTTGCACAACAACTTTTGTCCTACCAGCCGGTGGCAGCCGGGCCTCAAGGGAATCTACTGGATATTAAGGTACTCCTTTTAATAGAGTACCGGAGCAAAGCATTAACACTCCGTGAACACATGTGATCCTCACATCACTACCATCCCCTCCGGTTGTCCCGATTTCTGTCACTTCGGGGCCATTGGTTCCGGACAGCGACATGTGTATACAACTTGCAGGTAAGACCATAAACAATGAATATCATGATGAAATAATAACATGTTCAGATCTGAGATCATGGCAATCGGGCCCTAGTGACAAGCATTAAGCATAACAAGTTGCAACAATATCATCAAAGTACCAATTACGGACACTAGGCACTATGCCCTAACAATCTTACACTATTACATGACCAATCTCATCCAATCCCTACCATCCCCTTCAGCCTACGAGCGGGGGAATTACTCACACATGGATGGGGGAAACATGGCTGGTCGATGGAGAGGCGTCGGTGGTGATGATGGCGATGATCTCCTCCAATTCCCCGTCCCGGTGGAGTGCCAGAACGGAGACTTCTGGCTCCCAAGACGGAGTTTCGCGATGTGGCGGCGTTCTGGAGGGTTTCTGGCGACTTCGAATTTTTTCTGTGCGTTTTTAGGTCGAAGGCAATAAGTAGTCCGAAAGAGGGCGTCGGGGGCCAGCCGAGGCCGCCACACACTAGGGCCGCGCGGGCCCCTCCTGGGCCGCGCCGGCCTAGTGTGTGGGGCCCTCGGGCCCCCACCTGCTCGCCCTTCGGCTCCGCCAATATTCGGGAAAATAGGACCTTCCGCATAAATTCCGAGGATTTTCCCGAAAGTTGGATTTCCGCACAAAAACGAGACACCATAACAGTTCTGCTGAAAACAGCGTTAGTCCGTGTTAGTTGCATCCAAAATACACAAATTAGAGGCAAAACAATAGCAAAAGTGTTCGGGAAAGTAGATACGTTTTGGACGTATCAACTCCCCCCAAGCTTAGCTTATTGCTTGTCCTCAAGCAATTCAGTTAACAACTGAGCGATAAAAGAACTTTCACGAACACATTTGTTCATACGATGTAAATATTCTCATGATATGTCAAGTACTTAAGCAATTCATAATAAGATACATGCAAATAAAATCATCTAATAGCTATGTCAATCATGGAAAAGGTACCAACAAATTAATAATGAGCATCATGAATCATGTCTATCAGCAGGATTGCAATGTTCATAGAATGATATGATAAAGTGGTATCTCGCTTGCCCATAATTGTACAGCAAAACATAAATGCTTGGGCACCTTTGAGGTTCATGAGAAGACTGGCAATATAGATTATCAAAGATTAAAACATCAAAGTTATACCACAATTAATCACATTTTGGGACAAGCATATTATACTAAGAATGACAGTTTGTGCTCTCAAGAAAGTGCTCAAAGAAAGGATGGAGACCCAATGTAAAAGTAAAAGATTGACCCTTCGCAGAGGGAAGCAGGGATTAACATGTGCTAGAGCTTTTCATTTGTAAAACAGGAGTAAAATTATTTTGAGAGGTGTTTATTGTTGTCAACGAATGATAATGGGTACTCTAACTAGCTCGTCAACCAGACTTTCAAGAGAGGTGTGACGCCCCGGAACCGGTACCCTGAGGATTCCAGCGATCCCGCCAAAATCCGCACGATATCGATTCAGAGACGCCCTCCGACACGACGTGCGCGACGAATCACACACGTGATGCCAGAGGAATTAACACGAGCGGTAACATTACAACAGGATTACAATAGAGCCCACAAGATACATATATTACAACAACGACTCCCACGAGTCAAGATCAAAAAATACAATACAAACATCTGAATCATACAGAAGATCGAATATGTCCGAGTACGGACAAGATACAAATTGGACTAAGAGTCCTGAAGATAACCAGTGGCGTCCATAACCCTGCCCAGGCCAAGCCGGAAGGGTAACCTTGCTAACATCGTCTTCTTCGAACATATCTTCATACCTGCCCGGTTATATCCCGTAGAAGCAGCAATAAGTACGGGTTCGTACTTAACAAGACTTCAAGACGTATAAGCATTCGTCAACCAGTCATCCTTTGTACTTGAGGCACGCAGGGGACTTAGAGGACGCAAGAGGAACGTCATAGGCAATATGGTGGAGTTAAGCGGCAGCGCAAGCACTAAAAACCTAAAGAGACACTCTACAACATCCGTCTACTCAGATAAGATAAGAGAGCACAAAAGGTAACAGATAAAATACTACACAAACATAACCCAGCCGATTACACATATCCCCTCCAACAATTGCGAAGAGGCAATGTAAAAGGCACTCAACGGTGAACAAGTTTTATTAGGTATCGGTTGTAGTAATGCTATATTACTACGCAAGTTATTATCAGATTATTAACAACAAGTATAAGGTGTAAGTTGTTCTATGATCAAGCTATACAATTCCAAGTCGTCCATAACCGCGGACACGGCTTATCGATAAGATGTACACCCTGCAGGGGTTGCCCAAATGTAATCATACGCATGCTCGACCCACTTACGACAGGTGGATGTCTCACAACAAGACCGTTCCCAGTTCAACAAGAAAGTCTAGGGGGGCCACCCAACTAAGCTACCCGTGACGAAGTCCGGCCGTACTCCGAGACGGACCCAGAGGTTGCGTAGGCGTCTAGGCGGGCACTAATGACCAAGCACTAGATAAGTCGTCTAGCAATTATGCGGTGCGATACAGAAATAAACCACCCGAAGGCAACAGGAAGTAAACACCCGAAGGCAACAAGTATATAAACATGCATGCGCCAAATAAAACCAAGGTTGTGGCCCCCTTTTCAACTGACTTGAGAAAAGGTAATGGGTGAGGGGGGTCCCAGTGAATCCCCACGCATGGGTAGAGCGCTCAATCTCGGAACAGATAACAAGAACTCGGTTCCTAGGGGACATTAGCAAGTCAAAGTTCCGATGCTTTCGCAAAGGGGCTCACAGATGCCTCTGCTTACAATTTTAGTTGTTAACAATTAAGTAAAGCATGTGTAACTTCAACAATTGATATAGCATGTGATAACCTCCCAACAACCCAACATATCCCGATAACAGATCGAGATAAACAACAGAACCTAAACACGCCTACGACTCGCAAGGCTCAAACATCAAGCAACGGCTATGGGTAAGGAATGATACATATAGGATTATTATGGTACACAAGTGGATAGGACACATGACTCGATAAAGAATCGCAACATAAGGATAGCAGTGCGAGGGAGAGAGTAAATAGGTGAAGAGGGAGGGCTCGCCTGTGAAAAGCTGCAGAAGAACTTGTCGGAGAACTCGTCGTATCTCACAACACCACTTCGTGATCCTATCCGGGAGGAAGGAAATGCTACAACAAACAACGGATGCAAATCTTACTACTACGTATAAAGAACTGGCATGCTCAAGATGATATGCATGACATGGCACATATGATGCGATGCACTTATCCAATTTAATCGGAGTCGGAACTCTGGACAAGCAAATTAGGTTGGCGTTGCATTTTCTATCGTCAAAGTTAAGGGTGGATTAGCATAACAAACATGGCAGGGGTGAGCTACAACAAAGTTAAATGGAACCGAGACAACATATATATAATATCCCACATATTCCATATGTTACATATTAGGTGATAATGCAAACTACCACGAAATTTTATGATGCATGGTGCAACAGCAAGCATGGATGGCATATTCATGTTCCTCATGTTTTTCTGATCAATTTTCATATAAAATACTTTGTATTTCGATTTACGGTTCAAAAGATATGATTTATGCAAGTTTAACACATTTTCTGGAATTTCTGAAAAACAGAGAAAAGAGAAGGACTTTTCTCACCCACGCAGGAAACTAGCCCGGGTCACTGACCAGCGGGGCCAGGGGAGGGTGACGAGGCGCTGACTAGGCTGCGGCTGGGTCAGAACCTGCAGGGGGGGTTTCGCAAAAGTTAGCAGGGATAGGGGCGCCGGGTTGGAAACAAAAGATGCCAGGGGGCTAGACGCAAAAGAATCCAGATCTAAATCTGAGATTGATTTCTCACCGGTTGGAGGGCTAGCCCGAGCGGCTGACGGAGGGGACCCGGCGGCGACGTGGCTGCCACGCTGGCAAACCATGCGTGCACGCCCGCTAGGCGTTCGACGCGAGGCGACGCCGCTCGCGTTCCCGCGGGGCGTGGTCACCACGGCAGACGAGCACAGCGCAGGCGCTGCGGAGGCTCCCAGGCCACGCAGTTCAGCGCAGGTGACGCGCCTTGACGGCGCGGACGAGGAGGTGGCGGCGCCGCCAAGAGATGGCTGCCGGAGGGCGGCGGCGGTGAGGACCTGCGGTGGAAGGGGGCCGGCACGAGGTGATGAGGAGGTTTCCCGGAAGCAAATAGAGGGGAGAGAAGGTCCAGGAGGGGCGCGGAGTTACCAGGAACGCGCAGATGCGCTCAGTTTGGACGGAGGAGATCGAGGTCGGCCGGAATCGAAGAGAAAGGCCGCCGGGGTCGGTGAAGATTCGGCGATGTTGGCGGCGATGTAGAGCGCCCCGGCTCGATTCCTTCCGTGGAGAGGCTCATGGCGACGTTGCGGTTCTTCTGGTGCGCTCGGACAGCGAGGGGATGCCCGCAGCGGCGGCGCCATGGCGGGGAGGAGGTGTACTGTGGGGGTTTCTCCCGTTTGCTTGCAGAGGAAGAAGAAAAGGGAAGGAGAGGAAAACTTGGGGGAGGAGGAAAGTGAGGTGCGGTGGTCCAGGATAAGGTGGAGAGGGGGCACGTGAAGGAGGCGCAGTGGAGTGGTTGGCGTCGACCATGTGAGGCAGAGGGAGCACGCCTCCTTGCGTGCGAGGATGACGACAAGCAGGGAGAGTGTCTCCTTTGCGAAGGGGTACGCGGCCCGGGCCAGGCTGGTGTTGGGCCGCAAGGATGAAAAGGGAAGGAGGGAGGCAGGCCGCCGGGGAGAAAGGAGGAAGGGCCAGGGAGGGGCTGCGGCCTGGTTAGAGGTTAGGGTTTTTCTGGTTTTCTCCTTTTAAAAAAATATTTGAATTCAAATCTTTTATGTCTCGAATTTGGAAAAAAGGGAAGAAAGATATTCAAAGTAGTTTTGAAAATTAGTTATTTACTTTTAGTCAAAACAAAACTCATTTTTAATCCAAATTAATTGTTGAACATACTTAATTATAAAATAGGGAAAAGGGAGGGTTTTATGGTTTATAATAAAATAATTTTATTTTGTTGAAAACATGTATATGATGCATGCATGATGCCATGTTGATGCACAAAATAAAAGAGCAAACACAATCTAATAGGGATTCTACCCGGGGCCGTTACAATCGACACCACTAACAAGGAATCTCGCCCCGAGATTCCACGTCCAGGTACGGGGGAGAGAGGTGAACTATCGGATCTTCAGGCGACATGTCGAACTCCTCGACACCACTAACAAGAGTTCTTGCTCCATGTAGATCAGCGACACCACTAACAAGAAGTCGTTGTTCCGCTGACGATGATGACTCCGGAGAAACAAAGGAAGGAGTAACAGTCACACGGATCCACCAATTCAATGTGACAAGAGCGAATAATAAGAGTATCGGTAGGGTGATCAGTCCATCCCATACTCGAAGTATTACTCTGTACATGAATAGGAGAGTCATGTAACAGCTCCCAGAATTCTGATTGACGATATCGACAAGCATTGTCAGCGAAGATTCGACGGAGTCAAAGAACAAAGAATTGTAGAAAGGTCAGAGAGGCATAGATGACGTCAATGGAGAATACGAAGGTTAACCGCCGGTGATGTTCTTCTGTCAGAAATCTTCAGAGATCGGTCCTAATAGGTGAAGGCATAGATCGTCCAACCCACGTCGGAACCTAAGACTCGGAGAAACAGATAAGAGAGAAGACTCAAAACTCGCAAGGTAAGAGGAGAAAGATTATAGATAAGGAGAAAAATCAGATCTAATCAGATCTATCCAACGAGTTTTAGAAAATAGTTTTGACACTCTAAACTCAACGACCATTGGCAAGGTTATCCTACAGGCTGGACTAGTGGGGTACCGTCAACCTGAGGCTCTGATACCAACTTGTGACGCCCCGGAACCGGTACCATGAGGATTCCAGCGATCCCGCCAAAATCCGCACGATATCGATTCAGAGACGCCCTCCGACACGACATGCGCGACGAATCACACACGTGATGCCAGAGGAATTAACACGAGCGGTAACATTACAACAGGATTACAATAGAGCCCACAAGATACATTGTAGCACCCTACCTTTTAATAAAGGCAAGATACCTGTGTATAGTGCTATTCCCGGGATCACTGATAGCACACACATTACAAAATATAGTAATCATTGCAATAGTATCAATTTACTACATCGTTGATCCAGAGGGTACAATAAAACCTTACAAATTGCATAGTCACATGTACTAGCTCAGAATAAACACAACGGAAAGTAAATCAGCAATGAGCCTTCATCATCTTCATGTGCCACAGGCAGTCATGTTGGAATGTAGACTCGAGATCCTACCACGTACTTCTCCTCAGAAAATCCTGCACGTTTGAATATGCAGCCCCACGAATGGAGGTCAGTACAATGATGTACTGGCAAATGACACTTATATGGTGGCATTTTTTTGGCATGACTATCTACATGATATTTGGCTAGTGGAGTCTTGGGCTAATTTGCATAAAGCCAATTTTATCCTATATTTTATTTAAAACAAAACATTTTGAAATCCTTTGAATGACATTATGAAATCACACCATGGATAAATCCTCCATGGGTTTTAGAATAATCACATGGTTACATCTCCCATGAGTTTTTCAAGGTTGATACCAAATTTTAAATACATTCATAAAACAATGATGAGATTCTTCCGTACATTCCTTGCCTAGAAGCTCAAATTGTCCATAACCGGGAACACGGCTAAGATCTTAGGTTTAACTCTCGAGAGGTTGTGCACTTTCACCTTACGACCCACCCTTCCCAAGAGAAGAATGAGACAAGATCTTTCAGAAGAAGAATTCAACCATACAAACTAGACCCGTTCCCTTGGTCGTCGCCTCCACCCGCTGTCTAGCCACAAGTTGAACCCCCACAACTTACTTAATCCCGGCAGAGCCCATAATACCATAAGGCTGCACTGGAAGCTAACTAAAACATGGACGACATGGTAATCTCTTTAATCCTAGGTGGCCAACCACAAGTGGAACTCACAAGCTTAAAACCCCTCATAGGTAGTAAACCCCCACACGATCCCCTGGTGAAAACCAGGTGTGCAGTCAAAAGCGACCACTCTACAACATGCGCACTCTCAGGGATTCACCACTTTAGCCCACTCGGGGCGTGGACCTGAACAGCCGCCCACCAATCAACCAATCCACCCAGGTGTTTCATTAAAGTTATTAATTTTCACTTTTTCAAACCATCATAATCAAAACAATGAAACAGCATTTGACATTTGATGTTGCAGAGCGGAAATAAAATATCCTATCAACAGGTTTAGGAGTAGCTACACACTACTAGGGTTTGCTAAGCATAGCATAATACTTTTCTTTTGAAATCAAAATCCTACCATCCATACTAGTTTCAAAACACTAATGCATAATTAAAACAGTAGGATTTGAATGTCACTTGCCTTTTTGGTAGTCGGAGCGCGTTCACTTCTCTTAATCAAAATACGTGCCTCTCCGTACAACTATAACATAGAATATAGCACAACATAAACACACCATTCAACAACAACATCATAATCAAACAAGACAACAATCGAAAATCGCTCTATGGTACTAAGGTGTGGCATGAGGTCTGGCTTACAAGATATGGCGGTGAGAGGTTGGACGGAAAGTCACATGATTAGAAAGAATTGGATAATCTAAGATATAAATGAAGAATATTTATGCTTTACAAAAGCATGAAAAGAATTCGGAACGTCTTATGTGAATTGAATCACATAAGTGACAAATAGTGCAACAACAATACTATTGAATAAGTGTGACAACAATTACTCAAAATAGTATGAACTACACATAGACTTGGGTATAAACAAGTGATATATAGAATTACTCAATTTACTCATTTGTAAGTTGAATAGTTTTAAATTAGTTAAAGAAGTAAATGAAAAGCAATTTAGATAGACACGATATTGATTCAAGATAAAGTGTCTAGTGATATTGGTGTGTGGATGTGATCATAAGTTTCACCTTCACAGAGGAATCATGTTGAGAAATGATTATAGAAATCTATAATGGATATATACTCAAATTCTCATATTTGAATTTGAATATTTGCAAAGTGATTCAATTATTTTGGCCGGTGGTGCTATTGGATGGAGTACTGTAAAATAAGACTTATGCAACTGACATAGTGTGATAACACTTATCAGAGTAGCACAAGGTCACACATAGCATTGGACATGAACTAATGATATGTTGAACTACTCAAGTAACTCATTTGAAAGTTGAATAGTTCGAACTAAGTGGAAGGGTTGAATGGCATGAGGTTGCGAAGCCTAATGGATAACAAAGGTTTATCACATGGGGTAAAGTATCTCCACCCTACTAAACCAAAGTAAAATTTAAACTAGAACATGTCATACTTTTACTCAAATAACGCAATTGTTATTTGAATAACATGAACTAGACAACCAGGGGTAAGCTATGCATTATCTATGAACATGATAAAGAATTATAAATAGTTCTGGAAGATGAGTATGATCATAAAGATCATTTTTGCTAGAGGAACTACGTCGAAACCAGTTATATGACTACACTTTTCGCGAAAAGTCATTAGAAGAAGTTTTCCGGATGGAAGAACTTTCTACACGGAAGTTGTAGAGAATTCCATTACAAGCGTATCGCCGAAAGAATCTCTCGAAAAAGGTTTGTATAATTTATTTCATAGATGATGTTGCGGATCAAAGTGGTACCATGAAAATAAAGTGGGCGAAACTACCACGCCAAATGTCTAATATGATCTACGTGATTTGCTGATTCCAACGGTATAGGATTTGTCAAAATCCGACGGATAGAACTTAAGATATGAATTTTACAAAACTAGACAGAAGTGGTTATAGTTCTAATGTTGCACGAAAAGTTATCCGAACAAGTTGGTCGGATGGAAAAACTTTCTACATGAAAGTTGTAGAGGATCTAATTACGAACTTAACGGAAGAACCACTATTTTAAACGGAGATATAGATCTAAGAAAATAAAATTGCGAAGTTAAATACGACAGTCTAGATAAAAAGAGCGGAAAAGAAATTATTACCGGGCATCCCGCGACATTTTCCAAAGAAACGTTACGGATGTACGTCGCAAACAGCTGCGTCGCCAGAGAAGCAGGGCTGCGCGAGCCTGGCGTGCTGCACGCGGGGAGAGAGAGGCGCAGGGCGCGCGTGTGTGTTTATGGGCTCCTAGGGGTTCTTTATATAGGGTGATGGCTGGAGCAATTTTGCTTCAAGAATCGATGTGGGACTAAAAGAAAGAAAAGGAAAAGCTGCAGGGGCGTGCAGCGCGCGCGGGAGCTGGGCTGGCGCGGGGCGTGAGCGGCTTGGGCCAGATCGGCCGGAAAGAAAGGAAAAAAAAAGGCAGAGGGCGAGCTGGGTGAGGCCGTGGCGTCGTGCTGCGCGGGGCGAGCTGGGCCGTTCGGCCGGGTGGGCCGTTCGACCTGGCCGTCCGTTTTTCTTTTTTTTATACTGAAATTGGAAATACACTTTGAGGTTTCAAATAAAATCGGAAAAATACAAATGAGTTACCGTTGGATTCGTTATGAAAAATGCTTCACTATGAGACTAAATTTGGAACAAAAACATAAACTTTATAAAAAATCAAAATTTGACATACATGTCTATGTGGCTATAGTGCCTTTTTAGGATTTAATGTTTTCTCAAATAAAATATTTTATAAGTTTCAAAACCTCCGAACAAAATAGAGTATTGTTGGAAAATCTTTTGAAACTAAGGATTATGAAAACACCATTTTGAAAATTACTTTGAAACAAAATTCTTTAAAACCACATTTTGGAAATTACGTTTAAATAACTTTAAAAAGTTTTAATTTCTTGTGAATTTTCAATCAAGTTTATCAATCAAGCATTAACTTATTTTTATTTCAAAATTTATAAAATTTCGGGATGTGACATACATATATTACAACAACGACTCCCACGAGTCAAGATCCAAAAATACAATACAAACATCTGAATCATACAGAAGATCGAATATGTCCGAGTACGGACAAGATACAAATTGGACTAAGAGTCCTGAAGATAACCAGTGGCGTCCATAACCCTGCCCAGGCCAAGCCGGAAGGGTAACCTTGCTAACGTCGTCTTCTTCGAACATATCTTCATACCTGCCCGGTTATATCCCGTAGAAGCAGCAATAAGTACGGGTTCGTACTTAACAAGACTTCAAGACGTATAAGCATTCGTCAACCAGTCATCCTTTGTACTTGAGGCAAGCAGGGGACTTAGAGGACGCAAGAGGAACGTCATTGGCAATATGGTGGAGTTAAGCGGCAGCGCAAGCACTAAAAACCTAAAGAGACACTCTACAACATCCGTCTACTCAGATAAGATAAGAGAGCGCAAAAGGTAACAGATAAAATACTACACAAACATAACCCAGCCGATTACACATATCCCCTCCAACAATTGCGAAGAGGCAATGTAAAAGGCACTCAACGGTGAACAAGTTTTATTAGGTATCGGTTGTAGTAATGCTATATTACTACGCAAGTTATTATCAGATTATTAACAACAAGTATAAGGTGTAAGTTGTTCTATGATCAAGCTATACAATTCCAAGTCATCCATAACCGCGGACACGGCTTATCGATAAGATGTACACCTGCGGGGGTTGCCCAAATGTAACCATACGCATGCTCGACCCACTTACGACAGGTGGATGTCTCACAACAAGACCGTTCCCGGTTCAACAAGAAAGTCTAGGGGGCCACCCAACTAAGCTACCCGTGACGAAGTCCGGCCGTACTCCGAGACGGACCCGAAGGTTGCGTAGGCGTCTAGGCGGGCACTAACGGCCAAACACTAGATAAGACGTCTAGCAATTATGCGGTGCAGTACGGAAATAAACCACCCGAAGGCAACAGGAAGTAAACACCCGAAGGCAACGAGTATATAAACATGCATGCGCCAAATAAAACCAAGGTTGTGGCCCCCTTTCAACCGACTTGAGAAAAGGTAATGGGTGAGGGGGGTCCCAGTGAATCCCCACGTATGGGTAGAGCGCTCAATCTCGGAACAGATAACAAGAACTCGGTTCCTAGGGGACATTAGCAAGTCAAAGTTCCGATGCTTTCGCAAAGGGGCTCAGAGATGCCTCTGCTTACAATTTTAGTTGTTAACAATTAAGTAAAGCATGTGTAACTTCAAAAATTGATATAGCATGTGATAACCTCCCAACAACCCAACATATCCCGATAACAGATCGAGATAAACAACAGAACCTAAACACGCCTACGACTCGCAAGGCTCAAACATCAAGCAACGGCTATGGGTAAGGAATGATACATATAGGATTATTATGGTACACAAGTGGATAGGACACGTGACTCGATAAAGAATCGCAACATAAGGATAGCAGTGCGAGGGAGAGAGTAAATAGGTGAAGAGGGAGGGCTCGCCTGTGAAAAGCTGCAGAAGAACTTGTCGGAGAACTCGTCGTATCTCACAACACCACTTCGTGATCCTATCCGGGAGTAAGCAAATGCTACAACAAACAACGGATGCAAATCTTACTACTACGGATAAAGAACTGGCATGCTCAAGATGATATGCATGACATGGCACATATGATGCGATGCACTTATCTAATTTAATCGGAGTCGGAACTCCGGACAAGCAAATTAGGTTGGCGTTGCATTTTCTATCGTCAAAGTTAAGGGTGGATTAGCATAACAAACATGGAAGGGGTGAGCTACAACAAAGTTAAATGGAACCGAGACAACATATATATAATATCCCACATATTCCATATGTTACATATTAGGTGATAATGCAAACTACCACGAAATTTTATGATGCATGATGCAACAGCAAGCATGGATGGCATATTCATGTTCCTCATGTTTTTCTGATCAATTTTCATATAAAATACTTTGTATTTCGATTTACGGTTCAAAAGATATGATTTATGCAAGTTTAACACATTTTCTGGAATTTCTGAAAAACAGAGAAAAGAGAAGGACTTTTCTCACCCACGCAGAAACTAGCCCGGGTCAGCGACCAGCGGGGCCGGGGAGGGTGACGAGGCGCTGACTAGGCTGCGGCTGGGTCGAGAACCTGCGGGGGTTTCGCAAAAGTTAGCGGGGACGGGGCGCCGGGTTGGAAACAAAAGATGCCGGGGGCTAGACGCAAAAGAATCCAGATCTGAATCTGAGATTGATTTCTCACCGGTTGGAGGGCTAGCCCGAGCGGCTGACGGAGGGGACCCGGCGGCGACGTGGCTGCCACGCTGGCAAACCATGCGTGCACGCCCGCCAGGCGTTCGACGCGAGGCGACGCCGCTCGCGTTCCCGCAGGGCGCGGTCACCACGGCAGACGAGCACAGCGCAGGCACTGCGGAGGCTCCCAGGCCACGCAGTTCAGCGCAGGTGACGCGCCTTGACGGCGCGGACGAGGAGGTGGCGGCGCCGCCAAGAGATGGCTGCCGGAGGGCGGCGGCGGTGAGGACCTGCGGTGGAAGGGGGCCGGCACGAGGTGATGAGGAGGTTTCCCGGAAGCAAATAGAGGGGAGAGAAGGTCCAGGAGGGGCGCGGAGTTACCAGGAACGCGCAGATGCGCTCAGTTTGGACGGAGGAGATCGAGGTCGGCCGGAATCGAATAAAAAACGGCCGCCAGGGTCGGTGAAGATTCGGCGATGTTGGCGGCGATGTAGAGCGCCCCGGCTCGATTCCTTCCGTGGAGAGGCTCATGGCGACGTTGCGGTTCTTCTGGTGCGCTCGGACAGCGAGGGGGGTGCCCGCAGCGGCGGCGCCATGGCGGGGAGGAGGTGTGCTGTGGGGGTTTCTCCCGTTTGCTTGCGAGAGGAAGAAGAAAAGGGAAGGAGAGGAAAACTTGGGGGAGGAGGAAAGTGAGGTGCGGTGGTCCGGGATAAGGTGGAGAGGGGGCACGTGAAG
This sequence comes from Lolium rigidum, assembly GCF_022539505.1. Lineage (NCBI taxonomy): Eukaryota > Viridiplantae > Streptophyta > Magnoliopsida > Poales > Poaceae > Lolium > Lolium rigidum. The sequence goes on from NC_061513.1 coordinate 297,964,065, forward strand.
GAGGCGCGGTGGAGTGGTTGGCGTCGACCATGTGAGGCGGAGGGAGCACGCCTCCTTGCGTGCGAGGATGACGACAAGCGGGGAGAGTGTCTCCTTTGCGAAGGGGTACGCGGCCCGGGCCAGGCTGGTGTTGGGCCGCAAGGATGAAAAGGGAAGGAGGGAGGCAGGCCGCCGGGGAGAAAGGAGGAAGGGCCAGGGAGGGGCTGCGGCCTGGTTAGAGGTTAGGGTTTTTCTGGTTTTCTCCTTTTTAAAAAATATTTGAATTCAAATCTTTTATGTCTCGAATTTGGAAAAAAGGGAAGAAAGATATTCAAAGTAGTTTTGAAAATTAGTTATTTACTTTTAGTCAAAACAAAACTCATTTTTAATCCAAATTAATTGTTGAACATACTTAATTATAAAATAGGGAAAAGGGAGGGTTTTATGGTTTATAATAAAATAATTTTATTTTGTTGAAAACATGTATATGATGCATGCATGATGCCATGTTGATGCACAAAATAAAAGAGCAAACACAATCTAATAGGGATTCTACCCGGGGCCATTACAAGAGGCTCCCATGAAGGACGTTATTTCTACCAGCAAGGTAAATCATCCTTCTTCTCTTTTGTTTACACACGTACTTTAGTTTTATTATGGATGACACTCCCCCCAACCTTTGCTTACACAAGCCATGGCTAACCGAATCCTCGGGTTCCTTCCATCAATCACATACCATGGAGGAGTGTCTATTTGCAATTTAAGTTGCTTACTGATAAATCGGGGCAAAACATGTGAAGAGAATTATTAATGAAAGTTGATTAATTGGGGCTGGGAACCCCGTTGCCAGCTCTTTTTGCAAAATTATTGGATAAGCGGATGTGCCACTAGTCCATTATGAAAGTCTGTCAGAAGTAAATGACAAGATTGAAAGATAAACACCACATATTTCCTCATGAGCTATAAAACATTGACACAAATTGAGAAGCATTTTGAAGGTTTAAAGGTAGCACATGAGAATTTACTTGGAATGGTCCGAAATGCCATGCATAGGTATTTATGGTGGACACTCGGAATAACTTGGTTTTCATGTGTTTGGAAGCACGAGCGGCGTTCCCGCTCAGTACAAGTGAAGGCTAGCAATAGACTAGGAAGCGACAATCAAGAGAAGCGATGCATTGTCATAATCATGCTTGCGACAAAAATAAATTAACGGAGGCATAAAAGTGATACAAGAACTCTGAGGTAAAGCAAATCATCGAGGCTTAATTGACATTTTGTTCAGTCATATGCATGCGTGAGCATGTGCCAAGTTGATTCAAGAGAATTATTCAGAGGAGGATACCACAATGTCATACCTATCTATTGATAAAGCAATGCAAGCAAATATTTATGACATGCTACTCATATTAATAAATTGGAGCTAATCATGAGAGATCATGAACTACTAGACTTTCTTAAATGACATATACCTCACATGAACCAACTAAGCATGCTCACATGGATGAGTATATGTACAAAAATGAAAACAAATAGAGTTCATACCGACCTCTCACCACAATCGGATCGTCGAATATCGTCATTATTGCCTTTCACTTGTGTAGCTTGGATAATATGAAATGAAAACCACGCTCCAGCCACCGAAGACCATTGAACTCATAAAGAACTTTACAAAACCAAAGAAGAACAGCAAATATTTTTGGTGTTTTCGAATTTGGAAACAAGAACAAAAGGAAACAAGCAAACAAAGCAAAATCTTTTTGGATTTTCTTATAGCAAACCAACGATAGCAAATAGAGTAAGATAAAATCAAGAAACTAAAGTAAACAAGTGGTGAAGAGAAACAACAGAAATATGTTTGGTCTTTTTGTGTTTTAGGAAAGAACCAAAGTAAGAATAAGAAAATGAAAACTAAAAGAAACACAGAAAAGCAAGATGGCAGAAATCTGCCAAAACTTGACAGCAGTGCAGTAATCGATTTTTAAGGAAATCTTACGCTGCTCAGCTCGAAAAGTGTTCAACTAATGAAAGTTAGATAACAACCTGGGGAACATGCACAAAAACTGGCAGCTGAAAATAACGTTCTGGCTGTGCGCACGAATTTTTTTAGTAACAGTCCAGAATCTGTTTTCAGGCAGCACTTCCCCAAATATCATCTCCCTCTCATTAGAAAACCACTCAAAGAAACTAAACAAGTATATACAAGTATCCAGCAACCATAATATGCAAAGAATGAGTGATGCTGGTATACCTCCCCCCAAGCTTAGGCTTTTGACTCTTCTAGATCACATTATATCACCCTTCTCTCTTGACCCTTGAAAACTTCTGCCACACCAAACTTCTCATAAACTTCATTAGAGGGGTTAGTACTCAAAAACTTTAATCCACTTTAGTCCTATAGTGACACATTGCAAGAACTCAATAAAACATTAGCTACAGCTCTCCAAGTCTAGAAAACCTCACTTAAAGTCTACAAGAGACAATGCAAAAAACAGAGACAGAATCTGTCAAAACAGAACAGCCAGTAAAGACGAATTTTTAAGAGGTACTTCCGTTGCTCAAATCAGAAAACTCATAACTAAAGAAAGTTGCGTACATATCTGAGGATCACTCACGTAAATTGGCAGATTTTTCTGAGTTACCTACAGAGAACCCTACCCAGATTCGTGGCAGCAAGAAATCTGTTTCTGTGCAGAAATCCAAATCTAGCGTCAACCTTCTATTAGAGACTTTACTTGGCACAATAATGCAATAAAGTAAAGATACAAATGTATTGCTATAGTAAGTAAAACAAGTGGAGGAAGAAAGATATGTTGTTTAGCTCTTCTATGCATGTAAAGTGAATTTGTTAACAAGGTTGATCAAGTCTTGCCACAAAATAAATTTTACATAGCATAAGAAGAAATAAACCTCAAATCAATCATGTTACCTTGAATTGTATTGATATGGATCCAATCACAAGAGTTTGATATTCTTCTTTAGGCTCATATATAGGACAATCGATAGTTCCAACTTTGATAGTTTTCACATTAGAAATAGTATTAACTCCACATACTTTATCAATCCTCTTGGGGAAATAGACGGTGTGCTCCCTATCATCAACATTGAAAGTAACCTTTCCTTTATTGCAATCAATAACAGCCCCATCGGTGTTAAGAAAAGGTCTCCCAAGAATAATAGACATATTATCATCTTCAGGCATTTCCAACACAACAAAATCAGTTAATATCAAGCAGTTATTAGTAACTTGAACATGAACATCCTCACATATACCAACAGGAATAGCAGTAGATTTATCAGCCATTGGCAAAGATATATCAATATGTATCAACTTATCTAAGTAAAGTCTCTTATAAAGAGAAAAAGACATAACACTAACACCGGCTCCCAAGTCACATAGAGCAGTTTTAACATAATTATTCTTAATAGAACAAGGAATAGTAGGTATACCTGGGTCGCCCAACTTCTTTGGAACTTTGCCATTGAAAGAGTAATTAGCAAGCATAGTGGAAATTTCGTCATTGGGGATTTTCCTTTTGTTAGTAACAATATCTTTCATATACTTTGAATAAGGAGGCAATTTAATAGCATCAGTCAAAGGGATTTGCAAGAATAAAGGTTTCATCCAATCACAAAATTTATTATAGTGTTCTTCTTCCTTTGATTTTAGTTTCTTAGAAGGAAAAGGCATTTGCTTTTGCACCCAAGGTTCCCTTTCATTACCATGTTTCTTAGTAATAAAATCTTCTTTAGTATACTTTTTATTTTTATCTTGCTTTTCAGGTTCATCTTCAACTTCTTCTTTATCGAAACATCATTCTTATCATTACCATTATTATTATCATGTTCATTACCACTTTCAGTTTCAGCATCGGAAATAGAAATACTATTAGGATCATTAACAAGTTCAGAGGATTCTACAACATTTTTATGTTTCTTCTTCTTTTTCTTAGAAGGAGCACTAGGTTCAATGCGTTGAGAATCTTGTTCAATTCTTTTGGGATGCCGTTCAGGATATAGAGGATCCTGGGTAGAGACACCACCTCTATTTCTTACTTCATAAGCATGTTTCTCTTTACATTATTTTTTAATAAGTCATTTTGCACTTTAGTAAGCTGATCAATTTGAGTTTGAACCATTTGAAAATGTTTAACAAGCATCTTAACATCATTGGAGGTTCTCTCCACAATACCATGCAAATTGCTAATAGCTTGAGAATTTTCCATTAGATGATTCTCTACTCTTATATTAAACTTTTCTTGCTTAACAATATAATTATCAAACTCATCTAAGCATTGCGCAGGAGGTTTTGAATACGGAATATCTTCCTTAGTAAAGCGCTGAAGGGAGTTTACCTCAATCATGGATGAAGGGGGAATTATCTCACATATATCTTCTATGGGAGGTAGATTCTTCACATCTTCGGATTTAATACCTTTCTCCTTGAGAGACTTCTTGGCTTCCCTCATATCTTCATCATTCAATTTAATTAAACCCCTCTTCTTCAATATTGGCGTTGGAATTGGTTCAGGCGTAGTCCAATCATCATGATTCCGGCCTATTTTAGCCAATAATTCTTCAGCTTCGTCTGGAGTTCTTTTCTTGAAAACACAACCAACACAACTATCCAAATATGCCCTAGACTCAATGGTTAGTCCACTATAAAATATATCAAGTAGATCATTCTTTTCTAAATCATGTCCAGGTCGAGCTCTGATAAGAGAACAAAATCTTGCCCAAGCCTCGTGCAATTTCTCTTCATCTCCCTGGTCAAATCTATAAATTTTCCGTAAAGCAACATGTTGAGCACTAGCAGGAAAGTATTTTCGAAAGAAAACATCACGCAAATCAGTTGGACTTTTAATAGAACCAGGAGGCAAATTATTATACCAAGTTTTAGCATCATCCTTTAATGAGAAAGGAAAAAATTTAGCGACAAAATAAGTACGCATCTTGACATCATCGAGAAAACAAGCTACTCATAGAAGAAAGTTCAATCATGTGTTCTACCAGCACTTTCTTTTTCAGTACCACAAAAGGGTGCTTTCTCTACAATAGCTATATGAGATAGATCAAGAGAAAAATCATAATCTTTATCCTTAATGCATATAGGTGATGTGGCAAATTTAGGATCAGGAGATAACTTATGTCTAACAGAGTATATTGTGTGAGAAACTTTTTAATTTTGCTTGCATCAGCAGTAGCATTGCATCTAGTAATAAAATCATCATTAAGCTCCACATAATCTTCATCAGGATCATCACTAGAATAATCAAGTTCAGGTGAATTAACAGGTGTAGTAGCATTAGGAGTTTCAGTATTTTCAATTTGTCTAGACCTAGCAATTGTAGCATCTAGAAAGGATCCCAATGAACCACTATCATCAAGCACAGCAGAAACATTATCAATATTATGAGAGTTTTCAGATTCAGCAGAAGTACCGAGCAAGTGAAGCTTGTGGCGGTGAAACAAGTCGACTTATCACAGATGGTGAATCAAGAGTAGCAGAGGTACTCAGAGTTGTACCTTTTCTTGTAGTGGATGGTAATATGGCGACTTTAGGATCGCGAGGTTTACCCATGATGGAGAATTTGCAGCGAACAATATCAATCAAAGTGAACTTCCAAATAAAGCTATGCTCCCCGGCAACGGCGCCAGAAAACAGTCTTGATAACCCACAAGTATAGGGGATCGCAGCAGTCTTCGTGGGTAGTAAAACCCAATTTATTGATTCGACACAAGGGGATACAAAGAATACTTGAAAGCCTTAACAACGGAGTTGTCAATTCAGCTGCACCTGGAAACAGACTTGCTCGCAAGAGTTTATCAGTAGTAACAGTTTTATAGCAGTAGCAGTAGTAAAATAACAGCAGCAGAGTAACAGAGACAGCAGTAGTGATTATAGTAAACAGCAGGATTAAAATACTGTAGGCACGGGGACGGATGACGGGCGTTGCATGGATGAGAGAAACTCATGTAACAATCAAGAAGGGCATTTGCGAGATAATAATAAAACGGTGTCCAAGTACAAAGCAATCAATAGGCATGTGTTCCAATTATAGTCGTACGTGCTCGCAATGAGAAACTTGCACAACATCTTTTGTCCTACCAGCCGGTGGCAGCCGGGCCTCAAGGGAATCTACTTGGATATTAAGGTACTCCTTTTAATAGAGTACCGGAGCAAAGCATTAACACTCCATGAACACATGTGATCCTCACATCACTACCATCCCCTCCGGTTGTCCCGATTTCTGTCACTTCGGGGCCATTGGTTCCGGACAGCGACATGTGTATACAACTTGCAGGTAAGACCATAAACAATGAATATCATGATGAAATAATAACATGTTCAGATCTGAGATCATGGCACTCGGGCCCTAGTGACAAGCATTAAGCATAACAAGTTGCAACAATATCATCAAAGTACCAATTACGGACACTAGGCACTATGCCCTAACAATCTTACACTATTACATGACCAATATCATCCAATCCCTACCATCCCCTTCAGCCTACAGCGGGGGAATTACTCACACATGGATGGGGGAAACATGGCTGGTCGATGGAGAGGCGTCGGTGGTGATGATGGCGATGATCTCCTCCAATTCCCCGTCCCGGCGGAGTGCCAGAACGGAGACTTCTGGCTCCCGAGACGGAGTTTCGCGATGTGGCGGCGTTCTGGAGGGTTTCTGGCGACTTCGATTTTTTTTCCGTGCGTTTTTAGGTCGAAGGCAATAAGTAGTCCGAAAGAGGGCGTCGGGGGGCCAGCCGAGGCCGCCACACACTAGGGCCGCGCGGGCCCCTCCCGGGCCGCGCCGGCCTAGTGTGTGGGGCCCTCGGGCCCCCACCTGGCTCGCCCTTCGGCTCCGCCAATATTCCGGGAAAATAGGACCTTATGCATAAATTCCGAGGATTTTCCCGAAAGTTGGATTTCTGCACAAAAACGAGACACCGTAACAGTTCCGTCGAAAACAGCGTTAGTCCGTGTTAGTTGCATCCAAAATACACAAATTAGAGGCAAAACAATAGCAAAAGTGTTCGGGAAAGTAGATACGTTTTGGACGTATCAATCGTCTACCGCAGCAACAAGAGCCTCATCTTGTAGGCTTTGGAAATCTTCAAGGGTGAGTCTCGATCATCTCCTCGTTGCTCCCGTCTTCTAGATTGCATCTTGGCTTGGATTGCGTTCTCGTGGTAGGAAATTTTTTATTTTCTATGCAACGAGTCCCTACAGGCAAGTCAAGCATATCATAAAGTTTCTTAGACATAACAGAAATACTTGCACCAAGATCACATAAAGCATTACAATCAAAATCATTGACCTTCATTTTAATGATGGGCTCCCAACCATCTTCCAACTTCCTAGGGATAGAAGCTTCAAGTTTTAATTCCTCTTCCCTAGCTTTAATGAGAGCATTTGTAATATGTTTTGTAAAGGACAAGTTTATAGCACTAGCATTAGGTCTTCTAGCAAGTTTTTGCAAGAACTTAATAAATTCAGAAATATGACAATTATCAGAATCAAAACCATTATGATCTAAAGCAATGGGACCATTGTCCCCAACACTTTGAAAAATTTCAGCACTTTTATCACAAACAGTTTCAGCAGTTTCAGGCAATTTTGCATGCTTTGTAGTAGAAGTAGAAACATTGCCAACACCAATTATTTTACCATTGATAGTACGAGGTTTAGCAACATGTGAAGCATGAACATTACGAGTGGTGGTAATAGTCCAAACTCTAGCTATATTATTCTCTTTAGCAAGTTTTTCTTCTCTTTCCCACCTAGCATGCAATTCAGCCATCATTCTAATATTGTCATTAATTCGAACTTGGATAGAATTTGCTGTAGAAAATGACTTAGTATCTTTAACTTCATTAGGCATAACTTTCAGTTTCAAAAGATGAACATCAAGAGCAAGACTATCAACCTTAGAAGCAAAAAACATCAATTTTACCAAACTTTTCCTCAACAGATTTGTTAAAAGCAGTTTGTGTACTAATAAATTCTTTAAGCATGACTTCAAGATCAGAGGGTACACTCCTACTGTTGTTGTAAGAATTACCATAACCATTACCACTATTAGAAGGATATGGCCTATAGTTGTTGTTACCAAAATTATTCCTATAAGCATTGTTGTTGAAATTATTATTTTCAATGAAGTTCACATCAACATGCTCTTCTTTAGCAACCAATGAAGCTAAAGGAACATTATTAGGATCAACATGAGATTTACCATTAACAAGCATAGACATAATAACATTAATCTTATCACTCAAGGAAGAGGTTTCTTCAACAGAATTTACCTTCTTACCTTGAGGAGTTCTTTCAGTGTGTCATTTAGAGTAGTTGATCATCATATCATCAAAAAGCTTTGTTGCAGCACCCAAAGTGATGGACATAAAAGTACCTCCAGCAGCTGAATCCAATAGGTTCCTTGAAGAAAAATTTATTCCTGCATAAAAGGTTTGGACGATCATCCAAGTAGTTAGTCCATGGGTAGGGCAATTCTTTACCAAAGATTTCCTTCTCTCCCATGCTTGGGCAACATGTTCATTATCCAATTGCTTAAAATTCATAATGCTACTTCTCAAAGATATAATTTTAGAAGGAGGATAATATTTTCCAATGAAAGCATCTTTACATTTAGTCCATGAACTAATACTATTTTTAGGCAAAGATAGCAACCAATCTTTAGCTCTTCCTCTCAAGGAGAAAGGAAACAATTTCAGTTTTATAATATCCCCATCTATATCCTTATACTTTTGCATTTCACAAAGTTCAACAAAATTATTAAGATGGGCAGCAGCATCATCAGTACTAACACCAGAAAATTTCTCTCTCATAACAAGATTCAGTAAAGCAGGTTTAATTTCATAAAATTTTGTTGTAGAAGCAGGTGGAGCAATAGGAGTGCATATGAAATCATTATTATTTGTGCTAGTGAAGTCACACAACTTAGTGTTCTCAGGAGGAAGGTATGATTAGCTCTCTGGTCCATATTTTCTTTCATCTCTGAGAGTTATTTCAAATAAGTTGATTGGTGTTGGAGACAAGTAAAATGTTTCATGCTTATAGTGATGCAAAAGGAAGCTTATCTAGACTGTGGCATAGACTTTGGCATGTCATGTTGGATGTTATTCTTGTCATATGCTTAGTATTTAGTGTTGTAGCATGACTTTTCTCAAATAGCCGGGAGTTCTTAATGTGCCACTGAAAGAATAATGTGTTGTTTCCATCCTAAAAAGCATAATATTATGGTATTCTCCTTTGATGCTTTATTGGGTTGACTTGGCACATGCTTACACCATGTTATGACTACAAACCAGTCAACTAAAGCCTCTATGATCATTTAGTTTTTGACTTGTAATATCACTTTATGCTTTGATTGATAATGTTTTGTCGATATGCATGATTATGGCCATTACTGCTCTCTTAGTTGGTCGCTCCCAGTCTTTTGCTAGCATTCGCCTATACTTCGCCTATACTGAGTATGAACTCTACTCGTGCATCCAACCACCAATAATCAAAGTTTGCCAATTGTGTCCACCGTATCTACCTACTAGCATTATTGTTATCCCAAGTATATTCATCATATTTTTATTTATCTTCCAATTAAATTTTGGCATGAAACTAGTCAGTAAAGCTCTCACGAACTTGATGGCACATTTACTTTCTTACACTTAATAAACTTGATCATTGTGACTATCTTATGAAGTCTATATGTTTGCAAATTGCTAGTCGGGAGTTAGCATAACCATGCTTTCATGGGGAATGCTTTCAACATTGCACTTATTCATATTTAGTTGATGTCATGTTCTTTTGTTTATGGATGCCTAGCGGTGCGAAATAAAATGGAAACTTGTAATCCATGGAGTTTGTATATGTGTTGGAGAAACGACGGGCCGCTAATCTAAGCCATGCATCATTCATGGTGGAAATTTATAATGAACCATATTGAGCATTCTATGAAGCATTTTTAATAAAAATCTATACCCATAGTAAATAAAAAGATTGTTGAGATGCTCATTATCTGTTTATCTTATCATTTTGGCATGGGATTGATCCTATGCAGGAGTACTTCCATATCATGGGGCAGGAGGTACCCGTTGGCGGTTCTCGATGATACATGTATACTTACAATGGCAAGAACTTATGGGACCTAAGTTGAGTAGCATGAGATTTAGGTACTCGTATTCAAGGGGCACGAGATTTTTAACTTGTGATTTGTCAAGCATATAGCTCATATTTGCCATCACATTAACTTTAACCATTCAAGATGCTTATGATAGGGGTAATGAGAGCTTAAAACTAATAAGTACCATATTTTTTGGAAGGTTTATAAAACTTGTTAATCTTGCTTACTCTGTAAAGAGTTTTTCTTTTACTTTTATGATGAGTCTTCACCTTCTTCTTTATGCACCAATTAAGAGAGCATAGTTGTCATTCTTAGTGCAATGTGCATAGTCCCAAAATTATTATTTATTGATTCATGATTATGCTATTGCTTGTTGTTGAATTACTTGTATCTATTCACCCTTTGAACTTTGAAGGTGTCCGAGCATTTATGTTTTTCTACTTCATAAAGGACATGCTGAGTACAACTTTGCTATGTTTTCTCTATGCTCATAAACAAATAGTTGCTTTCAATGCACTATTATTCATGATCCTTTGTTTGAGTTACTTTTCATGTTATAACATAGTTGATAAGTTCTATTGTTAGAATTGTATCTACCATGCCTATGTTTAGAGTATTTTGATCCCAGCTCACAATGCTTTACAATAACTTGATCAAGATTGTGTTGGCTTCATGTCACCTCAAAAATTATTTTGTTATCACTTACCTACTCGAGGATGAGTAGGAGTTAAGCTTGGGAATGCTTGATACATCTCAAATGTATCTATAATTTTTGATGCTCCATGCTTGTTTTACAACAATTTATATATGTTTTCCTCATACTTCGTTGCACTTTTATATATTTTCTGGAGCTAACCTATTAACAAGATGCCACAGTATCAGTTTTCTGTTTTCTTCTGTTTTGTATTTTAGAAAAGTTGTACAAGAAATATTCTAGGAATTGGACGAAACAAAAGCCGAAGTAAATATTTTTTTGTAACGAAGAAAGAGTCCAGAGGTGGGACGAAGAGGAGCCACAAGGCGGCCACGCCTTGGCGCGGCCTAGCCTGGGCCCGCGCCAAGGGGTGGTGTGGGCTACCCTGGCCTCCATCGCCTCGCCCTTCCGCCTATTTATTCACGATCTCGAGACAAACCTAAACACCCGAGCCTCCATCCACGAAAAGTTCCGTCGCGGCAGCCATCGCAGACCATAGCTCGGGAGGGTTCTGAAGCTCTTCCCGGCACCCTGCCGGAGGGGGGGGGATCATCGCCGAGGCATCTACATCGCCATGCCCGCCTCCGAAGTGATGCGTGAGTAGTTCATCCCTGGACTATGGGTCCATTGCAGAAGCTAGATGGTTCTCTTCTCTAATTTGTGCCTCATGTTTAGATCTTGTGAGGTGCCCTACATGATCATGATCATCCTTATGTAATGCTACATGTTGTGTTTGCTGGGATCCGATGAATATTGAATACTATGTTGAGACCGACTATATATTCTTGTCATATGTTATTTCTGATCTTGCATGCTCTCCGTTGCTAGTAGATACTCTGGCCAAGTAGATGCTTGTGACTCTAAGAGGGGGTATTTATGCTCCATTAGGTTCATGCCTCTAGTTTTCTGGAATAGTGACAATAATTTCTATGATTGTAGATGTGCTATTGCTACTAGGGAGAAAACAACAATGTTTTATCCAAGGGTAATTATATTGTTTACTTTACACACATTACTTAATGCGATAATCTGTTGCTTGCAACTTAATACTGGAAGGGGTTCGGACGATAACCGGAAGTTGGATTATTAGTCATAGACGCAGTTGGATTACGGTCTATGTATTATTGTAATGCCCAAACGAATCTCATAGTAATCATCTTGTCATGTATTGTCGGTATTCTGTCAGTTGCCCAACAGTAATTTGTTCACCCATCATGTTATTTATCTTTATGGAGAGACACCTCTAGTGAACTGTGGACCATGGTCCTTTCCTTTACACTGATAAATTCATCCACTGCAATCATGTTCTGTTTACTTTCCGCAAGCAATGTTCTCTTTAATTACTGCAAATATCTCTTTTCACTCGATACGTTTAATTCTTTGTGTTCAACAAAACCGATGAGATTGACAACCACACTGTAAGTTGGGGCAAAGTATTTTGGTTGTGTTGTGTGCAGGTTCCACGTTGTTGCTGACGCCGATAGTGCAACCTGCCACTAGTCAGCTAGCAACACCTCCAGAAGTCACGTATTTCTCCTACTGGTTGATTAAACCTTGGTTTCTTACTGAGGAAAAACTTGTTGGTGTGCTCATCATACCTTTCTCCTGAGGTTCCCCAACAGTGTGAAGTCGGTGTTACGACGAGCACCATCAATTGGACTTCTCTGATGGTGAAATCCATATTATATTTCACCACTGAAATATGATTTCACCTAGAGTCCAGTTGTTGTGTATGGGGACGCCCAAGATGAGCACAAGGCTACTTTCTTGTCAGAATTGGTTAATACTGCCAAGGACAATCCATACCCTGTTCTTATAGGAGAGGATTTTAATATCCTAATATTTCAGCAATACAAGAACAATGACCGGTTTGATAATTATTGGCTTTTCTTATTCAATGTTGTCAACAATAAATATTATCTAAGGGAGGTTAATATGTCAAGTAGGCAATATACTTGGGAAAATAATAAGTACTATACTAAATAGCAACAAACTTCTTTTTTCTCATAATTTTGAGGCCCGCTAGGGATTAACTTGGTGCTGACATGTACCCTCTTTGGATTTTTTTGCTTTTCCTGGTTATTCTTTGTGTGTAGTTTCGGTGCTCTGTAACATTTTCTTGGGACGTGTGTGATTTACCTTTTTTTTGTTGTGCTCCAACGGTTGGCTGTTTAGGTGCATACTTCATGTGCGTGTATCTGCGAGGTGGTTTGCGACTGCACATCATCTCGACTCCCGAGACCGAGAGCACCGCTTCGATTAGTTTTGTACTCGGTACTCTCGTTCGTTTGATCGTTTTGTTATTCCCCAAAAACACACATGCCTCCTCCCTCTACCTTTAACCAGATCTGAGAAACCAATCTCTAAAGAGCTTCCACCACCTCCGCAGGCTCTTCCCGGGCCGAGCGGGCTGCCCGAGCTCATAGGCCACTACCAACATACGAGAAGCTCGATCGTGTAATAATGGACACATAATGGGTTTCCAAATAACCCATGGCACAATATGGGCGTTTGAACATACAGAGGCGCTCTCTCTCTCTCTCTAACCATTCTCGTTTACTTCTTGACATTGGAAAAGCAAAGCTTCATGGGAAGGCGGCGCAATTAAAAATTGAGTTGGGATGGCTTCACCATGATGGCTTCACCATGATGGCTTTGGGCAGGGGTCCTCCTCCCTAGCGGGCACGCGCCACCAAGCTTACGTTTCGCTGAAGAAGCGCTTATGACCTGGGCTTTAGTCGTCGGTGGCCCATTTATGTATCTCGTGCTTCACGTGCTGTGTCTTTAGCTGAGCTTCTGATTTTCGTCCAGGTTGCTACACTACGATCCGAGTTAGATGGCTATTTAAGGTGGTGATGAGTCAAGCTATACACACAACAAAGTTTGTACGATTCTTGTCCGACATAGCACATCAGACCGTCTGTTGGTTGCACCAGACTACAGTGCGCGGCTAGATATTGCATCATACGGGAGTCGGACACAAATGTGTCGTATGTGAAGTACTTCCGTTTTTCGATTATAATTCAAGGACCGCTCGATTTTAATTTAAGGTGCAAACAAGAGAGCACTCTGTAAGTCGGATAGTGCCTCGGCACATGATAGAAATTGGGTTTATAATTTCTGTGCCTTGTAAAAAAACAATAACAAAGAAAATATATATGTTTTAAAAAATCTATTTTACAACATAGTGGTCGGGAGCAAATGTACCTACCTGACAAATGCTGCTACATATGTTCTTAACTAAGTTGACAAACAAAGCCTCTGCTGGATCTTCTTAAAATAAAAAGCAAGTGATACTGACTTGTACTAACCGTCACTACGGTGACAGTTGGTTTGATTGCAACCCTCTCGAGTCACGGCAGGCAGGGCTTGAATGGGACTGAGGTGGTGTGTGTTGGAATTTTATGCACGGCAACATGTTGATTTTGATATTACCGATGGTCGTATGTCGGTTCCTGCCGTGAGCACTCTTTGTCTTTAACTGAGAATCTTCACTCTAATACAGTATTCAGCATCAATTCTTCTAGACAAAGTCCTCAGAAAGTGAAATTCGTGACAAGTACAGTACAGTAGGAGTGGGGTAACTTCCTAGTATGTCGTGTGCTACTACTGAAGCTGAGCTCAAGCATAACCCTAACACAGTACCTCAATCCTCAAACCCATGTTTGTCAAATCGATCCACTACAAAGCTAGTATATCTGAGTGATAATTGAGTTAACTTTTTTCCCCGAAACCAGGGCGACCTCTAGTGGCATAATGTAATGCTCACATGGTCTGGTGACGAATTTCACTCTCTCCATTTCTTCTTTGCTGATCTTGTCTAACAATTGAACTGTTATCGATATGCGTCGACCTATTACATCATAGTTGTGTTGTTACTGTTTCATTTCTACTACTGGTTGTACTACATGTTGCGGCGTGATACACTGTCCTTGTATCTTAAAAATTGCATCTATCCCATTATTGCATGTTTGCTCGTCTATGTCAGTGTGATCATTCAGTGGTTAGTTTAGATTCAGCTTGCTTGCAATATGGTTACCCAGCTTGAGCCAAGCGCAATCATCGTCGCCTACCAACTGTGGAGAATAGGACATCGCTGTTTTGTGGGCTAATATTTGCACTATATTTACAGTTGTGAGTTGACAGTGCACTGCACACGAGCGTAGATGTGTACTTGCGTACTGTACTTGCTGGCCACCGTGGCTCCTTCCACGAATCTACCTCACTTATGCTACTTGCAGTACCAAATATAGTTCTTAATTGGGTAATCTGGAGAAGAAACCTGCACTTAACAATGTTACTACTTCTCTAGACGCTTACACAAACTGGCGGAGCTCCTTTGGCCAAACCGGGCTATGGCCTGCATCTAAGCCCAGGCCCACCAGAACGCATTACCTCTCCTAGTAACAATCCTCTCAGTCCCGACTCCCGAGCCTGGACGGAAGCTTTTTGTAGATACTGTATCCTCTCAGTCCCCACTCCTACTGTACTGTACTTGTCAGTGGCGGAGCCACGTTGTAGCAGTGCTGTCAAGCGACAACACAGGAATTTTCCAAATCGATTACCCCCGCTTATATATGTATACCCCACTGCTGAACGGGAAAGCACTAAAATTTGACCACACGTGCTCAGCTGTTCGTATCTCCTGTATAATATTTGGTTGTGCCATATAGCAAAACGATCAACGAGGCCTAGCTAGTAACTTTCCAGGCTCCCCGCGATGCATATCCAGGACGTATCACTCGATGCAGTACTACATCGACAGCTGATTTCTTTGGTCTGTTTTCCTTCTCTTCACATTACCACTTTACCAGAATGTTAGCTTAGTTTAAAATACATAATTGTTGTTTTATGTGCTGCTCTTGTACTCCTTCCGCCTTCGTAGTTAAATTTTGTTAGGGTAGTTTTATTCCTTTATAGGAACTTTATCTAGGTTGTACTAGTTTTTTACTTTCGCGGGTTTATGTCCAGTTTATTAGTACTATCAAGGTAAGCATGATCGTAAAGGGATTCTACCATAAATATATTGCAGTAAAGAGTGATATTTTGTGCATTCATTTGAGCCTACACAAATGTGCTAAAAAAATCTTAATTTTAAAGCTTGACATCACAACTTTTGTATCCTGGCTCCGCCACTGGTACTTGTCACGAATTTAACTTTCTGAGGACTTTGTCTAGGAGTGGGGTAAAATAGCCCCTATGCATCTAAGCTTTTTGTAGATATAAAATTATCTAGACCTAAAATACAACTACATACGTACACTTATTTTGGAACGGTGTAGTATATGATTAGAATTTCTAATTTTTGGGCCGAAAATATATAACTTGAGGAAGAAGGTCAGATTAACACACATCAGAGCCATGGTCCAGATCAGGCCCAGGCCAAGCAGATCATGCAAAACGGGCCTGTAACCGAAGCGTGTCGAGCCTCCCCTTTTCGGTTCGATCAGAGCCCCCGAAGCGGCAGAGCCAGACCAGAGGCAAGTCGTTGTTTCGGTTGGTCCGAGCAATCTGGACGTCGTTGGTCTGATACTCATATTCAAATCCCCAACGTTTTCTTTCGAAGATGCTACCTGATCGTTTATTTGTTTCTCGTAGCATGATCACCATTCAATTCAATTCAATCTTCAAATGACAAATCACATTCACAACGCCGTCGATTATCGAAGTCTTGGAGACCAATCGACGGAGAGGGGTCCGCAAATGCTGCCTGCATCCACGAAGTATCTATCACCAGAATGGACAAGTGGATCCATCCCTAGCCATGGGTCACACTCGGTAGGTAGGTATTGTCTGAGGCAGAAAATTCAACACGGTGCCTCATGACGATTTGCACGCCTCTCTGATCTGTGGCACTGTACACGTTATGATCAAACGAGAGGGCACAACACCTGATGGCTAATGCACGTATTTTTGGTCCAAACCTATGATCATCCGATCTTACAAGGCTCTATCGAGTACTACATCTATTTCATTATAAGGGTATCGACGAAAGTTGCGGGATGATGTATACGTGCAGGATGGTGGAGCCGTCTGGCGTCATGGTGACATCGACGGTAGGTCTTGCAAGGTTAATGCGATGATCTCTCTTGAAGATGGAGTAGAGGAAGACAGCGGGAGCAACTTCTGTGGCGTGTGTGTTGGCGTGCAGAGTCTGCTTGACTGAATGTGCTTCTCACCTGCTATTGGGCGATTTGGGAAGGCATTTAGTTTTTTCGATGATGTGAGTTGGTGTATTGTCACCCTCCCTCTTCATTCCACTGTAGGTATAGTAAAGTTGCTTCGAGATTGATCTTTTGTATTATTCTTGTAAGGTTTTCGAACGCGAAGAGGTTATGGCGCGCCAGCGGTCTCGTGTCGAGTGGCTTCGTGAAGGGGATCGGAACACGGCATTCTTCCATGCACGAGCCACTGCACGCAAGCGAGCCAACAGGATCAAGTCTCTGAAACGAGATGATGGTTCTATCTGCAATGACCAGGCGGGGGTCAAAGGTATGGTACAGCAGTTTTATGGGAATTTATTTACTTCTGAACCAACTTTGGCCACCGATGCTGTTATTGATGCTATCCCTTGCAAAGTATCTGCTGAGATGAACGCAGACTTGACCAAGGCATACACTGATGAAGAGATCAGAACTGCTTTATTTCAGATGGGTCCTACTAAAGCGCCGGGTTGCACTACGTAAGCATGCTTAAACGAAGAACAATGCTAACCCTAACACATCTAATGATAACTACGTTGCTCGCCATCAAAAGCGCTTCAGTACGAGCAACGCATGAACAACGTGGGGCTTGTGCTGCCTAGATCGCAAGATGCGATCTAGGCAGCATGTCGCTTACCTGATAGAAACCCTCGAGACGAAGGAGTTGGCGATGCGCCGAGATTGGTTTGTTTTGGGGTTGAACGTGAGTTGTTGTTTTGGGGTTGAACGCATGTACAGCTCGATGGCGGTGACGATGGCGTCGATTTCCCCCTCCGGGAGGGAATTTCCCCGGCGGATTCCTGCCCGCCGGAGAGCTCTTTTCTCTCTGGTGTTCTCCGCCCCGCAGAGGCGGCTGTAACCCTTCGTGAGGATTCCTCTGTGGCTTAGGTCTTCGGGACGAAGGGTTTCGCGAAGAAAAGGAGGCGAAAGAGGCCGAGGGGGCTCCACACCACATGGTGGCGCGGCCGGAGCCATGGGCCGCGCCACCCTATGGTGTGGGCCCACCCCGGGTCCAGCTGGCTCCCCCTTCCGGCTTCCTCCGTCATCCGGAAAAATAGGATTTTTACGTCAAAACTTCCTTCCAGAGTTGATCTTCCGAAATATTGCATCCTGACGGTGCTTTTTCCAGCAGAATCCTGGCTCCGGTGCTCGATCTCCAAATAATCATGAAACATGCAAAATAGATGAAATAACATAAGTATTGTGTCCCAATATGAAATATATCAATGAATAACAGCAAATTATGATATAAAATAGTGATGCAAATTGGACGTATCAGGGGGGGAAACCCTAAACCTGCGGAGGCCTTTAGTCGCGGCTGGCCAGAAGAACCACGACTAAAGGTCCTCCGCCCTAGCGCTCGCCTGCCGCCCACGTGGACGGGCCTTTAGTCGCGTTTCGTAAGGAACCGCGACTAAAGGGGGGGCCTTTAGTCGCGCATAATTGGTCGCGGTTGCGCAACCGCGACTAATGGCAGTTGCGAACCGCGACCAATGGCCGTTTTTCTACCAGTGTCTGCTAGAGTTTCTCTAAGCGGCAGAGCCAAACGAGAGACAAGTCGTTGTTTCCGTTGGTCCGAGCAATCTGGAAGTCGTTGGTCTGATACTCAGGTTGAAATCCCCAACGTTTTCTTTCGCAGATGCTACCGGATCGTTTATTTGTTTCTTGTAGCATGATCGCCATTCAATTCAATTCAACCTTCAAATGACAAATCACATTCACGCCGTCGATTATCGAAGTTTTGGAGACCAATCGACGGAGAGGGGTCCGCAAATGCTGCCTGCATCCACGAAGTATGTATCACCAGAATGGACAAGTGGATCTATCCCAAGCCATGGGTCACACTCGGTAGGTAGGTATTATCTGAGGCAGAAAATTCAACACGGTGCCGCATGACGATTTGTACGCCTCTGATCTGTGCCCTTTCTGATCAAACCAGACGGCACAACACCTGTGATGGCTAATGCATGTATTTTTGGCGTAAACCGGCGATCATCGGATCTTAAAATGCTCTATCGACTAGTACGTCTATTTCAAAATAACGTCTTATTTTAGCATATGGCTACGCTGTGTTCCCTGCCGATGGTGTGTCAGTGTTAGCTGGAGGAAGTGGAGTTCAAGTAAGGACATCTCCAGCGGCTCTACATAAATAATATAAAAGGACTAAAAAGCATCTATTTGCGTTACCGCAGACAAAAAAAAGAGGGTTTGCCTCCAGCTCAGCGACCTGACATATAGTGACCAGTCTATCCGCACCAACACATTCATGAATCAAATTTAGGTCACATTTACATCTAGACGAACACTGTCCCCAGTCCGTGTGGCCGTCACATGGCCCGTCTGACCCCTCTCTCTCCTACCCAAATTAATGTATGTCACATTGATAGACACACAAAAGATTTCATCTGCTTTCTCTTTGCTTAATTAATGCATAGCCTATACTGACCTGTCATTTGCGGTAAAAAAACAAGCACACTACCACCTGAGGAGGGGCGGACACATACAACAAGTAAAAAAAAGTTAAATTCATGTCCACGAACTAACGTACACGGACGCAAACGATCACTTCCAATAACCGAAATGCATGCCGTAGGTTTATCGGTCGAGAATTCCTCTAGGTATCTGCAAAACGATTGTAGACAACCTAACCTCCTCCCCCCCCCCCCCCCCGCGCCGCGCCGGGGCCCAGTCACCCTGCCTCCATCTCCCTCCCTAGGGCGCCCTCCTCCCTTGCCGCTGTCGTCGGAAGCGCTGTCGGCCCTTATCTAAAAAAAACTAGTTTGATTCTTTACCCGTGACAGAAATTCAATTGTGGAGGGAGTGAAGTGTGGTGAAACATTAAGGACCAACCTTTTTTCCGATAAAGAGCGATTTTAATAGACTTGAGCCCACACCTGGCATGTGAATGAAAAGGATGCACACATCAACTGAAAGAGAAAATAAATTACGGAAAAATAAAGAATAAGAACAAATCATAAGGCCAAGATACATGTCATATAGACTATGAAAACGCCCTATGGCAATCCGTGGACTATGCCGTCACCCATGCGAGATAAAAGTATCCTTCGGCACTTGCTCCAAACGCGAGCATACCTTTGTAAACATGATGCGGTGTTATAGTTTCTGAAGAATAGACCATGCCTGGAAATAGTGAGCACACTGCAAAATAACCTGCTTAGCGGAAGATTGTTTCGCATTAAAAACCATGTTATTTCTATGTAGCGACCATACTAATTGTACCGCTCCCACCAGAATTAGGATTCTATCCCTCGGATCTATGCCTTTCAACCAATTGCCATAAATATTAGCAACATAGCATGGGGATATAGGATTTGAAGCCACTTGAATGGATGACCATATATAACGCGTAAATTGACATTGGAAAAACAAATGTTTATATTCTTGTCTTGATGACGCAAGCAATAATTTCTACTACCTTGCCAGTTACGCTTTGCCACGTTATCTTTTTTTTAAATAACACCTCGAAAAAGATACCAAGTAAAGATTTTTATTGTAAGTGCAAGTTTCATTTTCTAGATGTTTTTATTGTTTATTCCTCGAGCATCGGAATACACTAGTGCTTTGTAAATGGAATTCGTAGATAATTTCCATTCTCATGTAGGTTTCATTGAAACATGTCAGGTTCATGTGATGGTTGGACAACGGCGAACAACTCTTTTAGAGCATGATATGATGCAAGTCGCATACCGACAAGATCCCACCTAAATGTCATTTTAGATGTTAGGTGGGGATGTTTCCAACACCTCTGCGATTGCATCACTTTTATTTCGTGCAATGTTGTACAAAGATGGATATTGTTCCTAAATAGGAGAATTTCCAAGCTAAGAGTCCTTTCATGCATGAACGAATCTCCAAGCCCTTCTTAATGAGGGAAGATCGATAACGGAAGAAATGATTCTTCGACGCCATTAGACCTACCCAAAAGTGTGAATCGCGTGGTTTAAAATGGAGTTGTGATATTGCTGTTTATCCCACATATTTCCTTCTCAAGATGTTTTGCCATACCCCATGACTAGTAAGTTGCATGAATAGCCATGTGTTGAGAAGAGCGGTATTTTTGGCGACGAGGTCCTAAATTCCAAGCCCCACCACCCCCACCCCCCCAACCCACCCCTTGTCTTTTGGATGGTATAGAACATTCTATTTAGCCAATCGATATTTTTTTACTATCCCCTGCCATAAATACCTTGATCGGAAGTAATTCAAATGTTGACTACTCCCTTTTGGAACTTGAAAGAAATACAACATATATAACACCATGTTGATGAGTATTTTGTTAATGATAACTATCATCCTCGAACAGACATGAGTTTCCCTTTCCAGCTGCTCAAACGTTTCTCTAGATGTTCCTAAACCATTTTCCACTTCGAATTTGAGAGACTAGGATAATGTATCGATATTCCCAAATAATCTCGGTGATATTGGGTCACCTTGACATAGTCCTTTCTTCGTTTGGAAGTAGTGGCCAACATAATGATCGACTTAAATGACTACATTACCAACCGTGGTAAAGTTATGGACCCATGCACACCAAGCTTCGGAGAAGCCTTTTATTCTTAGTACATGTTGTCAAAAAATCCATTTGACCTTGTCATATGCCTTTTCAACAACGATCTTAAAATACACTGTCTGATTTGCTTCAGTGTAATTCATGAACCGCAATATGACCACTCCATCTAGAATTTTTTTTGCATATAGGTTGTTTACATTGGTTAAACCACATGGTTGTCCACGAAATTTAGCATCATGGTTGCAACCTTTGTGAACATCTTGGAATTAACATTTGGGAGACATATTGGTTTGCACTATTGAAGCCTCTCTCCCTACTTTTTCTTAGGTAACAGAATGATCTCCCCGAAGTTCAATGTAAACAGTTGAATTTGTCCAGCATGCAACACATTGAAAAACTCCAATATATCGAACTTAAATATATCCCAAAATTTTGGATAAAACTCTGCTAGAAGGCCATCAAGGCCAGTAGCTTTATTATGTTTCATTTGGAAAATAACTATTTCCTCCTCCTCTTCCATGAAAGGATCTATGAGAAAAGTGTTCTCCTAATTGGATAATTGCAAGGTGTCTTCTGTTTGTGATTCGTTCAAAGAAAATTTTCCTTCTTCGGGTGCTCCGAACGGAGTTTTGTAGTACTTTGTAATGTACTCTTTTAGTTCGTCCTCACCTTAGATAATGCCATGTCCTTAGTTGAGATTGTGTATATAGTTTTTCATAGGTCAACCATTATCCAACATATGAAAATACCTTGAATAACTATCTCCTTCTAAGATGCATTGGGCTTTAGATCTTTGATCCCACCTGAGCTCCGCTTCTCGTAGATGTTTCTGCAATGCACTCATTTTATTATTCCACCTCTGGAAGGGGTATTGTCTAGTCACCGGCATGTTCCATACTTCATTAACCAAACTCAAATTTGAATTGCGCCGCCTTCCCATGAAGCTTTGCTTTTCGAATGTCAAGAAGTAAACGAGAATGGTTAGAGAGAGAGAGAGAGAGAGCCTCTATATGTTCAAGCGCGCATATTGTGCCATGGGTTATTTGGAAACCCATTATGTGTCCATTATTACATGATCGAGCTTCTTGTATGTTGGTAGTGGCCTATTATTTCCCCAAGTATATTACCTACTTGACATATTAACCTCCCTTAGATAATGTTTGTTGTTGACAACATTGAATAAGAAAAGCCAATAATTATCAAACCGGCCATTGTTCTTGTATTGCTGAAATATTAGGATATTAAAACCCTCTCCTATAAGAACATGGTATGGATTATCCTTAATTAGCAATATTGACCAATTCAGACAAGAAAGTAGCCTTGTGCTCATCTTGGGCGTCTCCATATACAACAACTGGACTCTAGGTGAAATCATATTTCAGTGTTGAAATTTAATATGGATTTCACCATCAGAGTAAGTCCAATATAGTTCCAAAGATGTTGTTTTAATGCAAGTAGGATGCCACCTGACCTACCACGAGGAGGTATCCAATGCTAGGTAAATTCATAGACGATCAATAATATGTAACTGTTTAGCCAAGTCTTGAAGGCCTCTGTTGTTTTGTAATTCACCTTTCATGAGGAAACAGTTGTTGTTTTCGATACTCTCGCCCTTTTGGACAGTTTGTTAATCGTTTTAAGAGGATTTAGATTTTCGCGAGAAGTTGTTAAGGCACAACTGGACCTCAGCCTAGTCTCGTTCAATCCCACCTCTAACCACTGACAACACCCCCTCCCCCCTCCCAAGATTAAATAAAAAACTACACCTGGGTCATCATATTTGTCATCCACTACCTCCTCATGTAAGTCAGGATCGGTCAGATAAACTTTTAATTTTAGGGTAAAATTAAATGATCTACTCAACATGTTTAAGAATCCTAACAGATACTTGAGCCTCATCATGATTACTACCCAAACCTACACCTGGGTTCTCGAAATTTCAAGTAATTCATGAACTAGAAAAAGTAAGAGAAGATTTTGCTCATGAATCACGTTGAAAATGTTCGAGATTGCATGCTGCCCAAAGACGCATCGACTTTGAGTCCTCGTCAGCGTAATATTTGAGATTGCAATTGCGAAATTTCGTTAATTTTGCTGGTCACCGAAAATTTTCCGCTTACCGAATTCGAAACCTTGGTCTCCGATGCATGTTGTCCTGCCGAAACAGAGCATGAACGATAGGGGCACCCTTTTCCTTACACGGAGCCGTAGAAGCAGGGTGACGCTCACCAGCGCAGCCCACTATCGGTTTGGCAACATGAGGCAGCAGCTACTTTTGGCCCGTGGGCGCAGTTCGCAGACTCTCCCGTGGGCGATCGAGACTGAGGCCCAACTGGTGACTCTCCCGCTGCAGTTCTGGTCTGCCCAAAGCGGCGCGGAAGGTCACTCGTTTTCTGGGCCTGGCCTGTATATTCACTCTGGCCGTTCGGTTAGGTCGTGTGCGAGTCCAGCAAAGAACAAATGTCCTGTGGCGTCTGTCTCATCTTGTTTCTTTTTCAACCGCTCAAAAAAAAATCTTGTTTCTTTTTCTTTTCTTCCATTTATGTTATGTTTCGGTTTCGGTTTCGTTTCTTTTTTCTATTTTCTTTCATTTTCATTACCCTTTTAGTTATTTTATTTTTTTCTGTTTTGTTTTATACTAAAATACAAGTGTTAAAAAGTGATCAAGTTTTCTAAAATGATTATGAAAGAGTATGCTTTTGAAAAAATATGCATGTAATAAAAAATAAATTAGCATGTTCCATAAATTGTTACTGAGTTTTCAAATTATTCTTTGGGTTCAAAAATATATTCAGGTGGTTCAAAAATATGCCCGTGGTTTTGAAAAAATAAATTTATGTATTCAATTGAATGTTCAAGTAGTGTTCGAGAACATGTTAGGGTTGATCCAAAAAAAGTGTTGACGAGTTTTCAAGGAAGCTCCCTAGTTTCTAAAATATGTTCTCATTGGCTAAAAATATGTTCATGGGTTAAAAAAATACATCAACGGATTTTTTAATGGATTCCAATAAAGGATTCACAAATCACACTACTATAAAAAGAACGAGAGGGGCTGATCCGGAGCATCTTGACCGTACAATCACCAAATCCAGCGGTCCAGAATTAGTCCGTGTTTGACGGCTCATCAGTCCGCACAGACAACAAGCCGATGTTTGGCCCACAAACCCACTCACGCTGCCCCTATTTTTTTCGAACACAATCAATCCCACAACCGCAATTTCCCCTAGCCCTGCCCTATGCCGCCGCCGTGCTGCACGCCGCCCATGGGCGACCATCGCCGTCGCCGCCGCACTGTAGGCCACCACGTGACTGACCATCACCGGCTCCGCCTTGCCCTAAATCGCCCATTACGCGAGGAACATCGCCTCCGCTGTTTTTGTTCCCCGCGACATGGATTCAAAATCACCTGCCTGTGTTCTCTGTGTTGATGATGCACGCACCTCCGCCGTTGCCCCATGCGGTGGGACAAAATCCCAGGCAGCCGTTGTTCCGCATCGACGATGCGGCTGACGCCACCGACGCCGCCGTCAGTGCAGAGCTCGCCCATGTTTTTTTTTTCCAGTGATAACTGTCTTCAATTGTAATACTTAAAATCCTTCCATAACTGAGACACCACAGGTTCTGATATTTCAGGCATTTGCTTCTTGCTATGTTTTTGTTCTGCAGTCCTGGTCTAATTGGAAGGTGATGGGATTTGTAGCATAGAAAACAAAAATTTTCCTACCACAAGAACGAAAACCAAGCCAAGATGCAATCTAGAAGATGGTAGCAACGAGGGGATCACGAGACTAACCCTTGAAAATTTCCAAAGCCTACGAGATTAGATCTCGTTGTTGCAGAAGATGATCACTTGCCGCTTTCAAAAGCGCGTAGAAGATCTTGACGGTGCCACAGTCGGGCAGCACCTCCATACTCGGTCACACGTTCGGTGTTGATGAAGACGACGTCCCTCTCCCCGTTCCAGCGGGCAGCAGAAGTAGTAGATCCTCCTCGGAATCCCGGCAGCACGACAGCGTGGTGACGGTGGTGGTGGAGATCTCCGGCAGGGCTTCGCCTATGCGCTGCGGGAGAGGTGGAGGAGGAGAGGCGGCTAGGGTTTGGGGAGAGGGGGGCGCCGGCCTCAAGGGGTGCGGCCAAGGTGTGGCTTAGGGGTGGCCGCCCCCCTCCCCTTGTCCCTCTTTTTATAGGTGGAACCCCCAAGAGTTGGACTACAAGTCTTCGAATAAGATCTCAACCCAAAACTTGCCTATATGGTGGGAAACCTACCCAAGGTGGGACTCCTACTCAAGGTGGGACTCCCACCCCTTCCTTGGGGGGGGGGGGGGTGGCCGGTGATGTCTACGCACGCTTCTATTCCTGTAGACAGTGTTGGGCCTCCAAGAGCAGAGGTTTGTAGAACAGCAGCAAGTTTCCCTTAAGTGAATCACCCAAGGTTTATCGAACTCAGGGAGGTAGAGGTCAAAGATATCCCTCTCAAGCAACCCCGCAATTAAGATACAAGAAGTCTCTTGTGTCCCCAACACACCTAATACACTTGTCGGATGTATAGGTGCACTAGTTCGGCGAAGAGATAGTGAAATACAAGTAATATGGATGATTATAAGTAGTAATTGCAATCTGAAATAAAGATGGCAGCAAGCAAACATGTAACAGAACTTGTTGGAAACGACGTTTCAATGCTTAGAAACAAGGCCTAGGGATGATACTTTCACTAGTGGACACTCTCAACAATGATCACATAAATAAATAACTTCTCTTCACTTGTGCTACTCTGAATTACTCTCCTATTGGAATCACTAATCATGTAGTGGCTACAAAAGCTCCGCTCAAAGTTCATCAAGTACTTGACAAACACCACTCATAGGGATATCCTCATCAAATCATAATCCAAGACAATACTGTTGCAATTTAGACCGAGTACTAACATAACATACACACTGTCAACAATAGCTATGAAAAGGGGAATAGATCACTTCAATACTATCATAGCAATAGTTAACTCCATAATCCACAAGAGATTACAATCATAACCTACGCCAAGTACTACATGATGCACACACTGTCAACATTACATCATGGAGGAGGAATAGACTACTTTAATAACATCACTAGAGTAACATATAGATTAATAGTGATACAAAGCTCATGATCACATAAAGATCACACCATGGGAGAGAGAGATGAACCACATAGCTACCGGTAGAGCCCTCAGCCTCGGGGGAGAACTACTCCCTCCTCATCATAGGAGACAGCAACAGCGATGAAGATGGCGGTGGTGTCGATGGAGATGACTCCAGGGGCAATTCCCCATCCCGGCGGCATGCCGGAACAGAGACTTCTGTTCCCCGAAACTTGTCTTCGCGATGGCGGCGGCTACGGAACTCTTCGTGGAATATCGTCGGGTGTTTTAGGGTTTTCACATCTGGGAGCATATATAGGCGAAGGGGCGATGTCAGTGGAGTCCCTAGGTGGGGTCCCCACCTGGCGGCGCGGCCAAGGGGTGGCCCGCGCCCCCCTAGGGTGTGGGCTCCTCGCGGCCCCCCTTCGTCTCTCCTTCGAACTTCGTGAAGCCCCTGGAAAAATAGGAAAGTGGCCTTTTGTTTCGTCCAATTCCGAGAATATTTCCTGTGTAGTATTTCTGAAACAAAAAACAGCAGAAAACAGGAACTGGCGCATCGGCATCTTGTTAATAGGTTAGTACCGGAAAATGCATCAAAATGATATAAAGTGTATATAAAACATGTGAGTATTGTCATAAAACTAGCATGGAACATAAGAAATTATAGATACGTTTGAGACGTATCAAGCATCCCTAGCTTAGTTCCTACTCGCCCTCGAGTAGGTAAACGATAACAAGTATAATTTCTGAAGTGACATGCTACTATCATAATCTTGATCAATACTATTGTAAATCATATGAGATGAATGAAGTGATTCAAAGCAATGGTAAAGATAATGACTAAACAACTGAATCATATAGCAAAGACTTTTCATGAATAGCACTTTCAAGACAAGCATCAATAAGTCTTGCATAAGAGTTAACTCATAAAGCAATAGATTCTTAATAGAAGGTTTTGAAGCAATACAAAGGAAGATATAAGTTTCAGCAGTTGCTTTCAACTTTCAACATGTATATCTCATGGATAATTGTCAACACACAGTAATATGATGAGTGCAAATAAGCAAGTATGTAAGAATCAATGCACACAGTTGACACAAGTGTTTGCTCCTAATATGGAAAGGAGTAGGTAAACTGACTGAATCATAAAGTAAAAGAAAGGCCCTTCGCAGAGGGAAGCAGGGATTACTCATGTGCTAGAGATTTTTATTTTTAAAACATGGAAACAATTTTGTCAATGGTAGTAATAATTCATATGTGTTATGCATAAGACATCCTATAAGTTGCAAGCCTCATGCATCGAATACCAATAGTGCTCGCACCTTGTCCTAATTAGCTCGGATTTCCATGTATTATCATTGCATTACATATGTTTCAACCAAGTGTCACAAAGGGGTACCTCTATGTCACCTGTACAAAGGTCCAAGGAGATAAGTCGCATTTGATTTCTCGATTTTGATAGATCTCAACTTGAGGACATCCATACCGGGACAACATAGAAAACAGATAATGGACTCCTCTTTAATGCTTAAGCATTCAACAACAGATAATATTCTCATAAGAAATTTGAGGATTAATGTCCAAACTGAAACTTCCACCATGATACATGGCTTTGGTTGGCGGCCCAATGTTCTTCTCTAACAATATGCATACTCAAACCATTTAATCATGATAAATCACCCTTACTTCAGACAAAGACGAACATGCATAGCAACTCACATGATATTCAACAAATTTTAAAGGTAGCACGCAAGAAATTTACTTGGAATGGCAGAGAAATACCATGTAGTAGGTAGTTATGGTGGACACAAATGGCATAGGTTTTGGCTCAAGGTTTTGGATGCACGAGAAGCATTCCCACTCAGTACAAGGCTTTGGCTAGCAAGGTTGTTTGAAGCAAACACAAGTATGAACCGGTACAGCAAAACTTACATAAGAACATATTGCAAGCATTATAAGACTCTACAGTGTCTTCCTTGTTGTTCAAACACTTTTACCAGAAAATATCTAGACTTTAGAGAGACCAATCATGCAAACCAAATTTCAACAAGCTCTACAGTAATTCTCCACTAATAGGGTTAAACTACATGATGCAAGAGCTTAAACATGATCTATTTGAGAGCTCAAAACAATTGCCAAGTATCAAATTATTCAAGACCATATACCAATTACCACATGAAGCATTTTCTGTTTCCAACCAAATAGCAATGAGGCGGCTTTCAACTTTAGCCATGAATATTAAAGTAAAACGAAGAACACAAGTGTTCAAATGAAAAAGCGGAGCGTGTCTCTCTCCCACACATGGATTTATTCAGAGAATGAAAATAACAAAACGAAAATAAAAGCACACAGACGGTCCAAGTAAAGCACATAAGATGTGACGGAATAAAAATATAGTTTCACTAGAGGTGACCTGATAAGTTGTTGATGAAGAAGGGGATGCCTTGGGCATCCCCAAGCTTAGATGCTTGAGTCTTCTTGAAATATGCAGAGATGAACCACGGGGGCATCCCCAAGGTTAGACTTTTCACTCTTCTTGATCATATTATATCATCCTCCTCTCTTGATCCTTGAAAACATCCTCCACACCAGACTCAAAACAAACTCATTAGAGGGTTAGTGCATAATCAAAAATTCACATGTTCAGAGAGGACACAATCATTTCTAACACTTCTGGACATTACCCAAAGCTACTGAAAGTTAATGGAGCAAAGAAATCCACTCAACACAGTAAAAGAGAAAATGTGAAATAAAAGGCAGAATCTGTCAAAACAGAACAGTCCGTAAAGACGAACTTTTTAGAGGCACTTAACATGCTCAGATGAAGAAGATCAAATTGAATGAAAGTTGCGTACATATCTGAGGATCACTCATGAATTTTCGCAGATTTTTCTGAGTTTCCTACAGAGAGTTCTACTCAAATTCGTGACAGCTATAAATCTGTTTCTGCGCAAAAATCCAAATCTAGTATCAACCTTACTATCAAAGACTTTACTTGGCACAACAATGCAATAAAATAAATATAAGGAGAGGTTGCTACAGTAGTAATAACTTCCAAGACACAACAAAACAGTAGCAAAATAAAAACATGGGTTATCTCCCAAGAAGTGCTTTCTTTATAGCCATTAAGATGGGCTCAGTAATTTTAATGATGCACTCGCAAGAAATAAGAGTTGAAGCAAAAGAGAGCATCAAAAGTAAATAAGATACACTTTTAAGTCTAACTCACTTCCTATGAAAAGGAATCTTGTAAATAAACAAGTCATGTAAGCATAATGCAATAAGCATAGGAAGGCAACACAAGCGCAACTTCAAGATTCTCAACATAAAGAGGGGAAACTTAATATTATTAAGATGCATATAACCATGTTTCCCTCTCTCATAATAACTTTCAGTAGCATCATTGATGAAATCCACAATATAACCATCACTTAAAACATTCTTATCATGGTTCATATGCATGAAAGTATCATTATTTTTGTCATAAGAAAAACTCTTCTCATTAATAGTAATTGGAGCAGGATCATTATCAAGAATTTGAACATGGTAAACAAGTTGCATACTAAGGGAATGGTTTTTGGAAATCCCATCATAACTATGAAAAGTTTCATAAGGATAATTATAACCTGTGTCATAGCCGTCTCTATAACGATTATCTAAGCCCGAAGATATAATATCATCATTTGAGGGAACATGGATAGTGCTAACATCATTACTTTCATAATCGGTACCAAAGAGATTTTCAGTATCAAAAGTAGTGTCCTCTTCCAAATCATAATCACTAATATAAGTAAAGGGCATAGGAAGATCATTGTACTCAGATTCATTATCATAATAATCATTAGGAGCAACATACTTGCGGTTACCTATCGTTATCTCATACATGCGGGGATATGCCGTTACCTCTTTCTTTTTATTCCCCCTCTTCTTCTTCTTCTTATTCTTCTTCTTCTTCGTTCCCTTCATCTTCTTCTTTTCCTTCTCCTCGTTCCCTTCTTTAGGAGGAAGAGGCTTGAAGGGAGGCTTCTCCACATAACCTGATTTATCTCCAGAAGCAATAGAAGAAACTTGGGAGGATTCCTCCTTTTCATTAATAAGTTCAAAACACACAGCGGTCCTATCATATTTTGGCAAAGTGTCATCTTCTAATATATTTTGTATGTAAGTATTTGTATGGAAATTATCAATGCAATAAGAAAGACACCCATGCAGGACACTATTAATATCAAGAGCACTCATATCCACCAAAGAAGTTTTTCTCAATAACTCTTCACACTCCAAAAATATCGTAAGTTCATCATGCCGATTAGGAGTGATTTCATCATCACAATACAAATTTGCAGCACTCATGAGGTTCGAATTATCATTGGAGGAGCATTGAAAATTAAAATGACTCACTTTATGGCAAAGTTCACAAATAAAAGGATAGAGGGCACAAACTTTTTCACCAAGATCATCTAGAGCCCTAGACCACTTTCTAGTTTTTTCATTCCTGTGATGGATACAATATTCTTCTTCAATTTTATTCTTTTCACAAGGTCTATGAACTCCACAAAAATTAACATGCTTATAGGAAATAGCATTCTCAGAAGTTTGAGCATGTTCATTGCAATCATTAACAACAATTCCATTTTCCACGCAAGTGTCTTTAAAAGTTTCATGATACATGTACCAATTTTCTTTAGGAACACTAATATGAGAAGCAAAGGATCTATATCAATCGACCATAATTTGAGGATCAAGACCATATTTAGCACTAAGCTCTTGAAAATCAGCAGTTTGAGCGAAAGACTTAATGCAATCATACTCGTAGTTTATACCTGATTCTTTACCTTTGTCATTCTCCCAATCTTCAGTATTGCTTTGAATTCTTTCAAGAAGATCCCATCTAGCTTCAACCTCCTTGCTTGTGAAAGATCCCTCCAAACAGGCATATAGTCCTTGTGGTGTCCTGAAAGCCTTGCATAAAAATTATTAATAATAACATTACGGGGGGACTCATGAATGGGACATTTGAGAATTAGTGACTTCAATCTCTCCCATGCTTGGGAAATACTCTCTCCATCACGAGGATAAAAGTTACAAATGTAATTCCTATCAACATGCACTTCATGAGGAGGATAAAATTTAGAATAAAAGAGAGGTACAATTTCCTCCCAACCAAGAGATCGACCATTCTTCAGCATCTTATACCATTCCGCAGCTCTGCCCTTCAGAGATATAGAGAATAGCTTCCTCTTAACTTTGTCCTTTGAAATACCTGCATTCTCGAACAACTCGCATAATTCATGTATAAAGAGTAAATGATCACTAGGATGGACAGTCCCATCTCCAAAATAGCAATTGTTCATAGCAAGTTCAACAATTTTCATAGGTATCTTGAAAGGAATACTTTCAGCGAGTGGATTTAAAATATCACAAGCATCATTAGAGTTATCGCATAAGGGAGATAAAGTATTATCGTAGCAAATTTTCCCCCTAAAGATGGGAAGCTAAAAAGATCATAAAAACTAGCTTCCCCAAGCTTAGACTTCTCCATAACATTAGCAGTAATTGCGTTCATACTAATAACATTGCTACTAGCATGCAAATAAGGTTCCATAGGTTTTTAAATTTTCGCATGAAAGAATTCATGACTTAACTCAGGAAATAGATTAAAAAGCTCACTGTTGTTTTCCATTATGCCTAACTAGTGAAAAAACAACAAGAAACAAAAAGATGCAATTGCAGGATCTAAAGGAAATAGCTTCGAGCACTCACACGCCGGCAACAGTGCTAGGAAATAGCTTAGTAGTCGGAGGATGTGAATACCTTTTACCTTACCTCCCCGACAACGGCGCTAGAAAATAGCTTGATGTCTACGCACACTTCTATTCCTGTAGACAGTGTTGGGCCTCCAAAAGCAGAGGTTTGTAGAACAGCAGCAAGTTTCCCTTAAGTGAATCACCCAAGGTTTATCGAACTCAGGGAGGCAGAGGTCAAAGATATCCCTCTCAAGCAACCCTGCAATTAAGATACAAGAAGTCTCTTGTGTCCCCAACACACCTAATACACTTGTCAGATGTATAGGTGCACTAGTTCGACGAAGAGATAGTGAAATACAAGTAATATGGATGATTGTAAGTAGTAATTGCAATCTGAAATAAAGATGGCAGCAAGCAAACATGTAACAGAACTTGTTGGAAACGGCGTTTCAATGCTTAGAAACAAGGCCTAGGGATCATACTTTCACTAGTGGACACTCTCAACAATGATCACATAAATAAATAACTTCTCTTCACTTGTGCTACTCTGAATTACTCTCCTATTGGAATCACTAATCATGTAGTGGCTACAAAAGCTCAGCTCAAAGTTCATCAAGTACTTGACAAACACCACTCATAGGGATATCCTCATCAAATCATAATCCAAGACAATACCGTTGCAATTTAGACTGAGTACTAACATAGCATACACACTGTCAACAATAGTTCTGAAAGGGGGAATATATCACTTCAATACTATCATAGTAATAGTTAACTTCATAATCCACAAGAGATTACAATCATAACCTACGCCAAGTACTACATGATGCACACACTGTCAACATTACATCATGGAGGAGGAATAGACTACTTTAATAACATCACTAGAGTAGCACATAGATTAATAGTGATACAAAGCTCATGATCACATAAAGATCACACCATGGGAGAGAGAGATGAACCACATAGCTACCGGTAGAGCCCTCAGCCTCGGGGGAGAACTACTCCCTCCTCATCATAGAAGACAACAACGGCGATGAAGATGACGGCGGTGTCGATGGAGATGACTCCGGGGGCAATTCCCCGTCCCGGCGGCGTGCCGGAACAGAGACTTCTGTCCCCCGAAACTTGTCTTCGCGATGGCGGCGGCTACGAACTCTTCGTGGAATATCATCGGGTGTTTTAGGGTTTTCACATCTGGGAGCATATATAGGCGAAGGGGCGATGTCGGTGGAGTCCCGAGGTGGGGTCCCCACCTGGCGGCGCGGCCAAGGTGTGTCCCGCGCCCCCCTAGGGTGTGGGCTCCTCGCGGGCCCCCTTCGTCTCTCCTTCGGACTCCGTGAAGCCCCTGGAAAAATAGGAACATGGCCTTTTGTTTCGTCCAATTCCGAGAATATTTCCTGTATAGGATTTCTGAAACAAAAAACAGTAGAAAACAGGAACTGGCGCTTCGGCATCTTGTTAATAGGTTAGTACCGGAAAATGCATCAAAATGATATAAAGTGTATATAAAACATGTGAGTATTGTCATAAAACTAGCATGGAACATAAGAAAATATAGATACGTTTGAGACGTATCAGCCGGCCACCATGGGTGGAATCCACCTGGGACTCCTCCCCCTTTGGGTTGGCCGGCCATGCCAGGTGGAGTCCACCTGGGACTGCACCTTCCATGGTGATTTCTTCTGGACTTTTCTAGAACCTTCTAGAACCTTCCATAAATGCACCAGATCATTTTAAACTTGGAAAATGACTTTCTATACATGAATCTTATTCTCCGGACCATTCCGGAACTCCTCGTGATGTCCTGGATCCCATCCGAGGCTCCGAACAAAACTTTGAACTCCATTCCATATTCCATATCTACTTAAACGACATCAAACCTTAAGTGTGTCACCCTACGGTTCGTGAACTATGCATACATGGTTGAGACTTCTCTCCGACCAATAACC
Source organism: Lolium rigidum (assembly GCF_022539505.1). Taxonomy (NCBI): domain Eukaryota; kingdom Viridiplantae; phylum Streptophyta; class Magnoliopsida; order Poales; family Poaceae; genus Lolium; species Lolium rigidum. The sequence goes on from NC_061513.1 coordinate 297,998,426, forward strand.
AATAGCGGGATCTGGAGATCCATAATAGCTCCCACATATTCAACGATGACTTAGTGATCGATTGAACCATTTACATACGATACCGATTCCTTTTTTCACGCGATATTTTACTTGTCCGAGGTTTGATCATCGGTATCTCTATACCTCGTTCAACCTCGTCTCTGACAAGTACTCTTCACTCGTACCGTGGTATGTCATCTCTTATGAACCATTCATATGCTTACAAGCTAATCAGACGACATTCCACCGAGAGGGCCCAGAGTATATCTATCCGTCATCGGGATGGATAATATCCCACTCTTGATCCATATGCCTCAACTCATACTTTCTGAATACTTAATCCCACCTTTATAACCATCCATTTACGTAGTGGCGTTTGATGTAATCAAAGTACCCTTCCGGCATAAGTGATTTACATGATCTCATGGTCGAAGGACTAGGTAACTATGTATCGGAGAGCTTATAGCAAATGAACTTAATGACGTGATCTTATGCTACGCTTAATTGGGTGTGTCCATTACATCATTCATCAATGACATAACCTTGTTATTAATAACATCCAATGTTCATGAACATGAAACGATGATCATCTATTAATCAACAAGCTAGTTATACAAGAGGCTTACTAGGGAGTCCTTGTTGTTTACACTAGATGATACCCCGCGCGTTGCGGCGGGAATAAAAAGCACCTACATGTATGTAAATCGAACATAACCAATTTGGATAAGTAAACTATTTTTGTAAAGACAAATGATAGGAAAAGGCATGCTGAAAATTATAACTTGCGGTATATTAAGAATGGTGATGTCGATGGAATATATTGAAGGTACTTCCTGGAATTACCCACCCATGCTTGTGTGGATCGTAGCAGTGCTCACAAGCCATTCCCTTTGTGAAGGCGCCCTTTTGGGGAACTTTTCCCCTAGTTCAATTGTTACCAATTTGAATTTCCTCTTGATTTCATCGTGGAACGTATGAGCCTAGATTTACTTTGTGGAGATTATTGTTGTGAGGCCATCACGAGGTTTGCTTGGTGTTGTACAAGTTTGTAGGTGGCGTTGGGAGCCTCCACTACTAGGAAAAGGGCTAGCCGTAAAAAACTACCAGTGGAGCATCACTTTATTGGTGCTCCACTGCTATATAGCAGTGGCACACCAAAAGTGGTGCTCTACTGGTAGCTTATTAGAAATGGCGCACTACTATAGTGATAGGCCACTACTGATTTTTGAGCTGAATTACAGATAGGTCTCAGGTTAGAAGTGGTGCACCACATATAGGTGTGCCATTTCTATTCGAATAGCAATAACACACCTATATGTGGTGCGCCACTATGCTGCAAATAGCAATAGCGCACTGTTGTGTGCGTCACTTTGTATGTGATGTCCAAAACTTTATCACCCTACCCGCCCACACCGCACCCCACCCCACACCACTGGTGGAAAAAAGGGCCTTTGGTCGCGGTTCGCAACTGCCATTAGTCGCGGTTGCGCAACCGCGACCAAATAAGCGCGACTAAAGCCCACCCCCTTTAGTCGCGGTTGCTTACGAACCGCGACTAAAGGCCCGTCCACGTGGGCGCCAGGCGACCATCGGGGCGGAGGACCTTTAGTCGCGGTTCTTCTGCCAACCGCGACTAAAGGCCGCCGCAGGTTTAGGGTTTTAGGCCCCCCCTAAACCTGCCCCCCCCCCCCCTAAACCGGTTTTCTGTTTAATTTGTATTGTTTTATTTCTTTTGTGCTCTATTGTAATTTTGAAGGAGTTTCACATATTCTACTGTACTACATACATGCATATGAATGTACAATTTCAAACAAATTTGAAATTAGAACCAAAAAGAATTCAAGAGGAATATACAATATATATTCAATATCATCGGATGACCATATACAAGTTTGAACAAGTTTCCACACATAATTTAATGCATGTATAGTTCTACATCCTCGTAATGGTGTTCTCCTTTAGGATCGAGCAATTCCCTCCTGAACCATCCAGCTAGTTCCTCTTGAAGTGGTCGGAAGCGAGCTTCTGGACTAAGCATCATCCGGAGGTTATTCCTCTGAGCATTGGTATCACTCGGAACGCGCTCGCAGGTGTATCTCCGGATCATCTCACGTACATAGTATCCACATAGATTGGTCCCCGGTGGCTGAATATCGCCACCATTCTTAGCCTTTGACCGCATGAAATGTAGCTCTTTTTGAATTCACCGACCTTTGTATCTCGAGAACCGTCTCCAAACCCTACGAGGCAAAGAAAATTAAATGAACAAGAGAGTTATTAGTTAATTACTTGAAGCTTAATTAGGAAATGAACGAAATAGGCCGATCGATATAGAGCGCAAATGAATGAAAACAATTACTTTTGAATCATTTTTCTCATGTCGGCCCAAAGCGCCGGATCCATATTCAGAGAGTCGTGGATGAGACATTCTGATTTGTCAATTTTAATTACTAGCAGAATCCAGTGGAACCTGCGGACACGATACATGCACAGGCACGTCATGCATAACTCATCGATTAGCCGGCCACATACCATGCATGGAGTAAACAAAAGAGAATGTGCTCAAGACATAAACACTCACCCAAAATGGTAAGTAAATAGAATATCACTTTTGAGTTCCTGCTTTGTAAGAAACTGCCACAGGTCTGTCTCCACGTCGGTGGGGTGATGCTGTAACGTATATCCATTAACGATGTGTGGGTCAATGAACCCAACATCATGGATGTTCCTTACTCTGCATTCCTTAATCTTCAATCTGCATGTATAATAGCGGACACAACAATATAGTTAGGACCAGTGGCGGAGCCAGGATACAAAAGTTGTGATGTCAAGCTTTAAAATTAAGATTTTTTTAGCACATTTGTGTAGGCTCAAATGAATGCACAAAATATCACTCTTTACTGCAATATATTTATGGTAGAATCCCTTTACGATCATGCTTACCTTGATAGTACTAATAAACTGGACATAAACCCGCGAAAGTAAAAAACTAGTACAACCTAGATAAAGTTCCTATAAAGGAATAAAACTACCCTAACAAAATTTAACTACGAAGGCGGAAGGAGTACAAGAGCAGCACATAAAACAACAATTATGTATTTTAAACTAAGCTAACATTCTGGTAAAGTGGTAATGTGAAGAGAAGGAAAACAGACCAAAGAAATCAGCTGTCGATGTAGTACTGCATCGAGTGATACGTCCTGGATATGCATCGCGGGGAGCCTGGAAAGTTACTAGCTAGGCCTCGTTGATCGTTTTGCTATATGGCACAACCAAATATTATACAGGAGATACGAACAGCTGAGCACGTGTGGTCAAATTTTAGTGCTTTCCCGTTCAGCAGTGGGGTATACATATATAAGCGGGGGTAATCGATTTGGAAAATTCCTGTGTTGTCGCTTGACAGCACTGCTACAACGTGGCTCCGCCACTGGTTAGGACATATATATTGTGCAGGCAATATGAACGAGATGGGGTAGAAATAAATCACTTACAGAACGTAGCAACTGATGATAGATTTGTCGAGCTCGCACAGATTGAAAAGCTGGAACAATTAACTCAGATGAATTTGTACAGAGTAATGTTTGAAGTGATGCTCATATCCAACTTCCGCATAAATATATTCTTTGCGTTTTTATTTTTTATGTAACCCTTGTACCATTTCAGCAGACCTTTCATTTGTGGAGGTAGATCCTCTTCCTGCGCAGGCTCGACGAGAGGTCCATTCTTCACATATGTAAGTACTACCTCCTTCACTGGCGCCTCATCAAGGCCTAACAGTTCACGAAGAGTAATACCTAAGTTGGCCGCTTGTTCTCTGGCACTCGTTACAGTCAATCCCTGTGCTGCCGCAGCTTCTAGGATATCGGGGGCATCCGGACCAGCGGCTGTCACTATAAGCGGGGCAATCGATTGTTTACTTTGTTCCCCGAGCTGGGCAACTCGTTTCCCGCTTTTTTTACTTTCTAATTCCGCTTTCTCGGCCTCCTCTTTCTTCTCCTTGAACATGCGTGCCTGATTACGAAGTTCACGTGCATAGTCGTCAGGCAGATTCTTCGCGGCTTGGGACGGTGTGCTCAAAAATGACTTAGCCCACTTCTTTTGCTCATCAGAAAATACTGGCTTGGGCTCGGGCTCTCTTTTCTTCTTGCAGTCCGCCTTCCATTTCTCATAATCGCGAGTCGCGGCCGCGTCGACTTCCTCGGCAGTACGTTCCCAAGGCCTCGTGGGGAGAGGCTTCAGTGATGGCTCCGGTACCTTTGTGATCTTAGGTACATAAGGGTCCGGGTTGATAGTCCAGGACTGCTGCTTCTGCTTCTTCGCCGGAGGTGGATTGGGGGGCGGCGTCTGCTTACCCGCCCGGGGCGGACTAGGGGGCGGCGTCTGCTTACCCGCCGGAGGTGAATTGGGGGGCGCCGTCGGCTGACGTGAAGGAGGTGTAGGTGAAGCACCACCACCACCGCCGCCACCGCCACCACCACCACCCTAGGGGGGTGGACTTGTTGGCGCCTCGCCTGGAAACTTGATAAACTTCTTTTGCCATAGAATGAACTGGCGCTTGACATCTCCAAGTCTTCTCGCCCCTTCAGGTGTAGCAATGTCAATGTCTAGGTCCTCAAACCCTTGGACTATGTCCTCCACCGTCACACAAGCATGCCAAACCAATACCCTCCAAGAGGTTTTTATTTTCCTTCCGATTCTTAATCGCTCGAGAATTTCTTAAATCCAAGTTGACGATGAGAATCGTCTCTCTAACCTTGACAGCCGTGTAAGAATTCATATTTGTATTTTTTGAACTCAAGGAAAACAAGCATCATATTTTATTGCACTATATGAAAAAAAAAATTACATCATACTCTTTGACATATATATTTGTCTACAATAATTGAGCGAGACCTAGTGAAATATCAATCGTCCGAGACTTAAGACACCCTCGTTTCTTTTCTAAGGCTGGTCATAGTGCTAGTATCATAGCTGGTATCATGCATACTAGGCCCACAAAAATGATGATGTTGCATCTAATTAAAGAGGAGAGATGATTGGAATAACATAGGTGGATACTGTATCATAGCGCACGTTACGAGAAAAGTAAATGCCAAATTGATCTTGTACATAGATTTACATTGGGATTCTACAAAACAATAAATTTAGAAGTATATGATACTACTCTATAATACCACCCATTATAGAGATAGTATCATAGATAAATATCATATGCATGATACTAGTATATGATACTATGCACTATGACCAGCCTAAAGGCACTAGCTCAGAGAAGATACGTGATAGCTAGCCACTATTGAATCGTCTTTTCAGACGTAGAGATACATGTTTGTCAGCGCACGGAAACGATTTATTGAGGAAGATACGAAGTTATTGCGATTTGCAGATTGCATGATCGTTCGTTAGGCGCATTAACTAATTTCTCGTGGACGTGTTTCCATGCTTTTGAAGCGACTAAGGATGCCCGTGCGTTCTGGTCCTCCATATCTTTGGGTCAGCAACTCGGCTTGCATGCTGATGAGCTTGCTTGTGCCGTCAAGATTCGTGAATGGACGTCACGGATCACTCGATAGTCCAAGGTGGATATGCATGCATACCTCGCCGATTTTTGTAGCTTCACGCCATGGCCGGCCTTGCGACTTACATCGCTTTTGTCGATCTGAACAGAAAAATCAAAGTGGAGATGCCCATCACGTATGTCATGGGACGGCTGCGAGTAGCCCCTGCAATGACGAAACACTCCTCCAAGATCGGGAAACATATTATATCTTCTAGCTAGCTAGTGCCTGTAGATGTACCATCATGTGCTAAAAGCACATTTGTACTTCCAAAAACTTTCAAAAAGTACATGTGTACGGCAAGTAGCTATGTTGTTAACTAGCTTATCGGCCATTATATTCACATATGTGCAAATATAATACTAGCACGCACTGGCGTACCGACAAGCGAAGGAAGGATTGACCAAAATTTACTCCTCCGAGAGCAAAGAAAAGGATCTGGGTTGGGAGATGCTGCAAACGATGATTAACGTCATGACATGAGTAATTATATATGAAGCTAATCAAGAGAGGCGGCTGGACACCGATCAATCTAAGAGTATCCCTGGCGGCTTTCTTCTATGGGCACTGGAGCCTAGCCGTGCCCCCCAAACACCCGATTCCGCTAGAGTTTTTCAAAAAAGAAATTGCAATTTGAACCATGATTCTAAATAATGGAATATGTAGTTTTACAATAACTAAAAAGGAAAAACTAAGTTTAACTTAATCAAATGGTGTCCCTTTAAACCTCCACAGATGCATAGGTGCACCACGAGATCATTTTGCAATTGCGCTTCCGCTCGAACCTCCACGTTTGAGAGTGGCGTTCTCATCCGCTTGTAATTGACGAAGAGCAGCAAGAAGATAAAGTCTCCTCTTCATCAGTGGTGCCAATGGCTTCCTCATCCATAAACTGATGCATCCTCATCTCACCATCGCTATCCATATTCGATAAATTAAAAAAATGAAGAAATTCAATCAATAAAATGGCGGTGATAGAGGAAAATACCGTCACAAGTAAACGGCCGAACACCTTGCTAGCTAGTCGTCCGATGTTGTTAATTACCCTATTGGCCATCGATCACATTCACATGTATTGCAAATATAATAGTAGAACGCAATGGCGTACCAACGACCGATCGAAGGAAGGATTGATCAACTTTTACTCCTCCGAAAGCCAAGAAAAGGACCGGAGTTGGGAGATGCTTCGGATGGATGCTGGAAATGATGATTATAACGTCAAAACAAAAGTAATTATGAAGCTAATCAACCAACTGATCCTGTTGATATCACAGTACAGGTCCGGTATGTCGGCGACACGATCCGGGCGGCCCGGCCTGATTGACTAATCCATCGGAGCCGGTAAGTGAGACATGCGTGCTTTTAGATTAGAGTGGCCAGGTGTCATCCATCGGGGTGGGTCTATCCTGCTGAGATGATAGACCTGGTCTCATAGGATTTTTTTCCAATCCTGCGTTGCCCAAACTTGAGCGTTGCACAAAAGATAGGGAGAAAGATACGAGTTTGGTAGCCCAGATTGGCCGTGGCATGGAGCACCAAAGGTTTGGTTTCCTACAGGCTACAGCTAGCCTAGCAACGGGTTTCTGCCACCTTTTCCCCTCTGTCGCCACGGATGTGGATGTGTTAGAGTACGTCATGGCCTGGGCCCATTAGTCTTAGGGTTTGCTTAGGGGTCAAGTAAGGCTTGCTTGGGAGTCAAGTAAACCTCTCTATATATGGAGAGGAGATGTATCAATCTAATCAAGCAAGAATTAAGAAGGAAATCCCTTCCCTCTTGCCACCGGCCGTGGGCAAGGCCCCCGGCCGGCCCTCTCGCGCCCTCGCAGCCCTCTCTCTCCCTCCCAAACCCTAGCAGCCTTATAACACTTGGTATCAGCTTTCCCGGGTTCGATCATGTCCAGCCCTCCACCGAGTTCTTCCCACCCGCCGCCGCTGCACTCCGACGTCCCCGCCATTCTCTCCCCGGCGGAGATCACCGCAGCCCTCCGCGATCTCACCACTGCTGTCCAGGAGATCCGCCTCTTCCTGGCCGGTCCCTACGGGTCGCCGCCGCCGGCGGCGCTGCCGCCGTGGCAGCCGACGCACCAGGCAGCCTCCGCCGCGATCGCCGGGCCGCTGCAACCGGCGCTGCTACTGTCGTCACCGCCACCCGACGTCGGGCTGCTGCAGTCTCCGCTGCCGCTGTCCACCATCTTCGGGCCGGGCCCTACCTCGGTGCCCGGGGTCCCTCTTCTCCAGCAGCCGACCGCCTTCTTCCCCACCGGGACGCTACAAGCAACGGCAGCGCCGCCGCCGCCACCAACGCCGCCGCAGCTCGCTGTCCTCACCGATGCTGTCCCCGCCGTTCGGTGGGCAGCTGCAACAACAGCAACAACAGCTGCTGCCGCCGCCACCAACGCCGCTGCAGCTGCTGTCCTCACCGACGCTGTCCCTGCCGTTCGGTGGGCAGCTGCAACAACAGCAGCAGCAGCAGTTGCCGTCGCCACCAACAGCGCAGCAGCGGCTGCTACCGCCACCAACACCGCCGCCACCGACGTCGTCCCTGCCTTTCGGCGGTGTGGGAGAGACCTTGGCCCCGGGCTCTACATCGACACCGCCTGGGATGCTCTTCCACCAGGTCCGTTTCCCTCCGTCACCGTCACCGCTTCCTGCTTGGATCGCTATCCGCCACGTATCGGCGGCGGTGAGGCTGCAGGCTGCTACGCGCGGCCTCCTAGTGCGTCGGCGTGTGCGGGAGATGCGTGATCTGCAGCTGCAGCTCCTCCAAGTTACGCTTCGTTGCGCAAGGGACCTCGATCTCGTCCGCTGCGTCGGGGATCTTGGGCGTGCGGTTTCCCCCACGGGCGGCGGACATGTTGTTTTTCCCGCGGGCAGCGACCTCAAAGTCTGCGCCATCGACAGTCATTCGGCGGGGAGAAGGCATGGTGTCACCGATAGGAGCGCACTGCGTAGCACCACTGCATTCCGCCGCCGGCCGCCGCGCGGGCTCCTTTTGTCCCGCTGGTTTCCATGGGATCCAGGTGGCTGTACAGGTGCACGTCCGACGGGCGGATGGTGTCCACTTTATTTTCAGGGGTCAACAATAAAGCGTCCCGAGCCTATTTCAGGTTGAGAGTAATAAAACAAGCCGAGATGTAAAAGGCTCGTTTTTAGGTGTTAGGGTTGTGTTGCGTCGAGTCATGGTTTGTTTAGGTTGCAGCTCGAGGACGAGCTGCATGTCCAGGTGGGGTGTAGTGTTAGAGTACGTCATGGCCTGGGCCCATTAGTCTTAGGGTTTGCTTAGGGGTCAAGTAAGGCTTGCTTGGGAGTCAAGTAAACCTCTCTATATATGGAGAGGAGATGTATCAATCTAATCAAGCAAGAATTAAGAAGGAAATCCCTTCCCTCTTGCCACCGGCCGTGGGCAAGGCCCCCGGCCGGCCCTCTCGCGCCCTCGCAGCCCTCTCTCTCCCTCCCAAACCCTAGCAGCCTTATAACAGGATGGCCGGCCAAACTGCCTATAAATTGCACCCCCTGCATGCCCACGACCCCTCACTCACAATCCGAACAACAACAACATCATCATCTTCAGCAGCAGCAGCGATCGACAACACGTTTCGCCTTCTAGCTACGACGTCGTCCTTTGGCTTCATCGACATGGCATTTGCTGAGGTATGTGACCTGCCCTTGTCATGGCTATCTTAGTATCTTCTGATCTCAGGATTACAATCTATGAGTACGTTTCAAATTATAAGATGTTTTAGCTTTTTGTGTACCATATGTATCTAGATTTCTAGACACATTCCACTATGCATGCTTGCTCGTTAAACTTCGTATATATGTAGTTCACGTTGAAATATCCGATACAATCTTATAACTGGGAACCGAGGGAACATGCACATGGTGTTTTCCATGGATGAAAGCTTGGAGAAAATGTCCTTATATGTATGTCCAGTGCTGCATGTGGTGTACGCAGCTCGTGCATGCAATAGTAGTGGTGCAAATTTGAAGGTTGGTCGAAAAGTTCCACCAGTTCCGCTGTGGACGAAATGTGGGTTCCAAGTAATATTCATCATAGATTCATGCTCTGTCGTTCTGCCGCCGCGCATTGTTTTCCAGATCGATTCTCATCTTCAAAGCCAAGCAACTGGTCGAACAAGCTAAGGATATATGTCTCGTTACACTTGTCGTGCTTGCATTGCATGGCTGTCCGATCCCAACAAGAACAGGGCTAGGACTTCTCCAACCACATCTGGGCATTGCAACAATTTCTTAATTTTTCTTTCTTCCCCAAAAGCCAACGTGCACGACATGCTTCAACGATGTATGAACGTGCGTACATGTGCAGGAGGAGGTGGCACTGGCGATGAAGCTAATGGCGGACGGTGGCAACAGCACCGACGAACAAGCGGCGGCCAGCACCGTGAACGTGATAGAGGACGGCAGCAGCTCGGAGGAGGAGGACGCGGCGGCCCACGCCGTGAACCTTCTCTGGTTCGGCTGCTCGGAGGAGGCCGAGGGCGACCTGGCCGGCTGGGCGCCGGCCGGCTCGAGCAAGCTGTCCACGCACAGCGACCCGGCGCCGCCCCCGCTCTCGGCCACGGCGGAGGACGTGCCTGGCCAGTGCAAGAAGAAGCCGAGCGGCCGGTACATCCTCGCCGGGCACCGGGCCAATGAGAAGGACGGGCTCTCTCGGGAGATCACGCAGGCGCCTCAACCCAAGATCACGTACCGGGTGTCCGGGTGGGTGTCTGTACAGGGCGCCGCCTCCTGCACGGACGGCGGCCACGCCGTGCATGTGGAAGTCCGCACTGGGGATGGCTCCGCCGTCGGTGGCGGCGTGGTTCTGGCCGAGGAAGGGAAGTGGGCCGAGATCAAGGGCGCATTCCGGGTCGACGAGCATCCGCGCGGCGCCGAGGTCTACGTACACGGTCCACCGGCCGGGGTGGACATCAAGGTCATGGACCTGCGCGTGTGCGCCGTGAACAGGATCGCCAGGCTGAGGCACCTCAGGAAGAAGACGGACAAGGTGCGGAAGCGCGACGTGGTGCTCAAGTTCAAGCCGCGGTCGGAGGACGGCGCGAACGACGACGCGGCGGCGGCGGTGAGCGTGAACGGCGCGTCCATCCGGGTGGTCCAGGTGGACAACGCCGTGCCGATCGGAGCGTGCATCAGCAAGTCGGCCGTCCAGAACCCGGCCTTCGTGGACTTCTTCGCCAAGCACTTTGACTGGGCGGTGCTGGAGAACGAGCTCAAGTGGTACTACACGGAGGCGGTGCAGGGCCAGGTGAACTACGCCGACGCCGACGCGCTCATCGCCCTCTGCGACCGGCACAAGAAGCCGGTGCGTGGGCACTGCATCTTCTGGGCGGTGGAGAACTCCGTGCAGCCGTGGGTGCGCGCCCTGAACCCCGGCCAGCTCAAGGCCGCCGTGGAGTCCCGGATCAAGAGCCTCGTGTCCCGCTACAACGGCCGCTTCCCGTGCTACGAGGTGAACAACGAGATGCTCCACGGCAGCTTCTTCCGGCAGCGGCTCGGCGACGACATCGACGCGCACATGTTCCGGGAGACGGCGGCCATCGACCCAGCGCCGGCGCTGTTCGTGAACGACTACAACGTGGAGAACGCCAACGACCCCAACGCGACGCCGGAGAAGTACGTCGCGCTGATCACCGACCTGCAGAAGCGGGGCGCGTCGGTGGGCGGGATCGGGGTGCAGGGCCACGTGACGCACCCCGTTGGCGACGTGATCTGCGACGCGCTCGACAAGCTGGCGGCCACGGAGCTCCCCGTGTGGATCACGGAGCTGGACGTGTCGGCGGCGGACGAGGCGATGCGCGCCGACGACCTGGAGACGGTGCTGCGGGAGGCGTTCGCGCACCCGGCCGTGGAGGGGATCATGCTCTGGGGGTTCATGCAGGGCCACATGTGGCGCGCCAACGGCCAGCTGCTCAACGCCGACGGCTCCCTCAGCGAGGCCGGCCGGAGGTACGTCGGGCTCAGGACGGAGTGGACGTCGCACGCGCGCGGGACGGTCGACGCCAACGGCAACTTCAAGTTCAGGGGCTTCCACGGCAAGTACGTGCTCGAGCTGGCCGCCGGCGCCGGCGGCAAGGTCAGGCGCGCCTTCGACGTGCAGAAGGGGGACGCGCCGCTCGTGCTCGACATGAACCTCTGAGTCACCGACTCAACGCCGTTACACATGTCCGTGCGATACAGAATACCACTATTATTGGCTATACTATTGGGATTGGGATGATTTATGACGTAAGCTAGCTATATAGAAAATACATGGGGATATGTTTTGCCTTTAGGCATATATGATTTATTTATTCAGGGTGTGTGCAAAAGGGAAGGTATTGTACTAGTATTTGTTACATATACATGGCTTGTGGTAAATAAAGAACAGATTTATACTCTACATTGACGATTCCTTTTTGTATTTTTTTTTTTAGATCTATTCCTTTTTGTATTTAATATGTCTTACTTGTGGCTATTTCTAAGTCGAATGAGAACTAACTTCGTTCTCAGTCAGATAATGTCATCAAATCTCAGGTTCAACTCATGTTGCAACTGACAACTAGCAAGATCGAATCACGAAGCATGTGAAGTATTCCTATAGAATACAAATAAAATTGAAGATAATAAACTGCGGATCCTCATTAAGCAAGATTATCTTAAAAGTCATTAAGCAAGACATGTAGTTTCCTACATAAGTTCACTTCGGTTTAATTGTATAAATCACCTTAGCAATGATGTGTTAGTGTTTTTTTATCCTTTGTGACGATCTTATTATGTAAATTAAGTGTGTGCAAAAGGGAAGGTATTGTAGTATTTGCTATTATGTATACATCGATTGCCGTAAATAAACAACAGATTTATGGAGGTGGTGTTTTGGTTTATAGCCGTAGATGCACTCATTATAATAAAAGTGTAAAAACAACACATTTTAAAATGTTAAAATATCTACTATTTGATGTTCACATACTTCACATATACACAGATTGTGGTAAATAACCGACAGATGTACCGGTTTATTTAACAATGTGTTAGTAATTAAGTTGGTGCACAAGAAAGTCCAAACATAATTGGACAGACATTTATTTGACATGAACAATTTTTAATAAAAACCAGAAAAGGAAATAAGAAAGCATAAAAAATAAAATAAAAGGAAACAAAGAGATAAGCAACATAAAAATAACAAGTACCTTAATGGGCCCTAGCTTACCATATGATAGACATTTAGGCCAAGCCTACTATACTACATGGTGTATCATTTTCTCTACATTAGTCTGTCTTGCTTAGGTCTATTGCTATTCATATGTATACCTAAATTGTTGAGCCTTTACTGAAAATTATTAAACCGTGATTGCTGAGCTTGCTACCGAGATGACGATGCCACTTTCATCTTCTAAAGACGCCTATAAGCGCCGGTCGAGCGGTGACCTTTTAAGGAAGTGGATGTTTTTTTTATTAATCCACATACCTTGTGTGATTTTTTCTGGTTATTTCATGTTTTGTTTAATGCTTATCCAAAGTTCAGAAACACCAAATTACTTTGATTTTATTCATCATGCAGTAAACAATTTACTTTTCAGTATGTCACATACAATATATACACTATTGAGTTATGTGGATTTCTTTTGTCAACATTTGCAATATTGTCAACATAATTACTTCCTTACATTCAGCACCACACATCAGTTTTGTCACCTATACAACTTAGTTTTTTCATCTATATTTATACTAAACTATTTTTTTTATCAATATAACGTATGATTTTATAATACTACATTATTATCGATTATAGAATTCGTAGTACTTACTTAGCATTTTGAACCACACAAAAACATTGTAGAGCATTAGTTGTTATGCTCTTTATTAATATTTACATTGTATATCACTAAACAAACATGTTGTGCAAAATTCAAGATGAACAAATTGCATTATTTTGTCAGCGACACTGCCCCTTAAAAATATTGAACAAAATCACTTTGAGCACGAAAAAGTAAAAAAATTACACACGGCATTGAAATAATTCTTAACAATTGGATGGATTGTTTAGTATGCATGTCTGCATGTTGTTGTATTATCTATTTTAATATTACTAGATATATTGGGTTATAATTTTATAAATCATATAACCTAACAAATATCTTACTGAAGGTGTGGGTGTGCAGTGTAGGATCACGTAAGAAATTATATAGAAGCTTCTTGAGTATAAATTGAACGGTTAGTATGACTATGGCGGTGAAGCTAGCTAATTGGGCGCTCAAACTATGATTCTAGTGTTGGAATTCGTAGCATAGAAAACAAAAATATTTCTACCGCAAGAACGATAACATGCCAAGATCTAATCTAGTAGATGGTAGGAATAAGGTGAAGATCAACATTACCCTCGAAGATCGCTAAGAGTTAACGAGATAAATCTCGTGGTTTATGTAGTCGATCACTTGCCGCTTTCAAAAGCGTGTAGAAGATCTTGACGGTGCCACAATCGGGCAACACCTTCGCACTCGGTCAAACATACGGTGTTGATGACGACGTCCTTCTCCCCGTTCCAGCGGGCAGCGAATGTAGTAGATCCTCCTCGGAATCCCGCCAGCACGACGGCGTGGTGACGGTGGTGGTGGAGATATCCGGCAAGGTTTCGCCGTAAGCGGTGCGGGAGAGAGAGAGACAGAGAGAGATGAGGGAGTAGCTAGGGTTTGGGAGAGGGGGAACTTGGGGCGCCGACCTTGGGTGCCCTTAGTGGTGCGGCTGGCTTGGTGCGGCCGGCCCCCTCCCCTCTCCTCCTCTGTATATAGGTGGAACCCCTAGGGTTGCCCCAAAACCACTTTGGAGTCCAACTCCCAAACTTACCAAAATTGGAAAACCTAGAGGAAGTGGGATTCCTCCCTTTCCTTCTTCTTTGGCCGACCAAGATGGTGGAGTCCACCATGGACTCCACCTTCCCACTTGGTGGGTCGACTAGGGCTGGTGGAGTTCCTCCGGGACTCCACCTGCCATAGTGAATTGTTCCGGATGATTCTAGAATCTTTCGGAACCTTCCATAAATTCACCGTACCATTTCCAAACTTGGAATGTGACTTCCTATATATGAATCTTATGCTCCGGACCATTTCGGAACTTCTCGTGATGTCCTGGATCCCATCCGAGACTCCTAACAATATTCGAACTCCATTCCATATTCCATATCTACTTAAAACGACATCGAACCTTAAGTGTGTCACCATACTGTTCGTGAACTATGCAGACATGATCAAGGCTCTACTCCGATCAATAACTAATAGCGGGACATGGAGATCCATAATAGCTCCTAGATATTCAACGATGACTTCGTGATCGAAAGAACCATTTACATACGATACTGATTCCCTTTGTCGCGCGATATTTTAGTTATTCGAAGTTTGATCGTCGGTATCTCTATACCTAGTTCAACCTCCTTACCGATAAGTACTCTTTACTCGTACCGTGATATGATATCCCTTGTGAGCCAGTCACATGCCTCCAAGCTAGTTGGATGTCATTCCACCGAGAGGGCCCAGAGTATATATATCCGTCATTTGGATAGACAAATCCCACTATTGATCCACGTGCTTCAACCTATACTTTCTGAACATTTAATGCCACCTTTATAAAACACATTTACGAAGTAGTGTTTGGTGTCATCAAAGCATCCATATGGTGTAGGTGATTAACATGATCTCATGGTCGAAGGATTATGTTACTATGTATCTGAAAGCTTGAAGCACAACGCACTTAATGACTTGATCATATGCTACGCTTACTATGGGTGTATGTCCATCACATCATTCACCTAATGATATGATCGTATTATTAATAACATCCAATGTTCATGATCTTTGTCGGGATCCCATTAACGAGTATGCGGGATGAGGCCGTGGAGAAAAGCGTCATCATAAGAGCCCGCCATCTTTGGGGGAAGCCGAGGCGTTGCATAAGATCTATAATATAATCCCATCGCACCGTGTCGAAAGCCTTGGCGATGTCCAGCTTAATGAAGAGGGCCGGAATTTTCCTGCGATGCAGCTGGCGGGCGGTATTCCTGACATACATGAACTTGTCGTGGATAGTTCTGGACTTGATGAAGGCACTCTGGCTGTGAGACACAATCTCGTTCATTCTAGGGCTGAGACGACGTGTCATGGCTTTAGCTATGATCTTCGGGATCACATGTATGAGACTAATGGGTCTGAAATCGGTGATGGATTCCGCTCCGTCTTTTTTAGGAAAGAGCACGATGTTAGCGTTGTTGAGAATATGGAAGTTGGTCGCCGAAAGCTCCGAGAAAGCATTTATGGTATTCATTAGGTCGTCCTTGATAATGTCCTAGCACGAACGAAACAAGGCTATAGAGAAGCCGCCAGGGCCCGGAGCTTTGTCCATAGGCATATCCTCCACAGCTTCCTTTATCTCCGCCTCGGTGAAGGCGGGATCCAGATTTTCCAGAAGGTGAGCGGTAGGGTTCAGAGCTTCCCAATTAAAGTCCGACGGACGAGGAGGAGGCCGCCCGAGAGTTTGGGAAAAGTGATCGAAAATCAAATTGCCCTTATCTTCATGCGTCAGGGCCCAGCCCGAGTTATGCCTGAGCCTCAGGATGTATGAACGTGCGTACATGTGCAGGAGGAGGTGGCACTGGTGATGAAGCTAATGGCGGACGGTGGCAACATCACCGACGAACAGGCGGCGGCCAGCACCGTGAATGTGATAGAGGACGGCATCAGCTCGGAGGAGGAGGACGCGGCGGCCCACGCCGTGAACCTTCTCTGGTTCGGCTGCTCGGAGGAGGCCGAGGGCGACCTGGCCGGCTGGGTGATACGTCTCCGACGTATCGATAATTTCTTATGTTCCATGCCACATTATTGATGATATCTACATGTTTTATACACATTATATGTCGTATTTATGCATTTTCCGGCACTAACCTATTAACGAGATGCCGAAGAGCCGCTTGCTCGTTTTTCGTTGTTTTTGGTTTCAGAAATCCTACAAAGGAAATATTCTCCGAATTGGACGAAATCAACGCCCGTGGTCCTATTTTGCCACGAAGCTTCCGAAGACCGAAGAGAAGACGAAGTGGGGCCACGGGGCGCCGCCACACTAGGGCGGCGCGGCCCGAGAGGGGCCCGTGCGGCCCCGCTGTGTGGGGCCCCCGTGACCCCTCCGACTCCGCCCTTCCGCCTACTTAAGGTCTTCGTCGCGAAACCCCCAGCACCGAGAGCCACGATACGGAAAACCCATCGAGACGCTGCCGCCGCCAATCCCATCTCGGGGGATTCAGAGATCACCTCCGGCACCCTCGCCGGAGAGGGGAATCATCTCCCGGAGGACTCTTCACCGCCATGGTCGCCTCCGGAGTGATGAGTGAGTAGTTCACCCCCGGACTATGGGTCCATAGCAGTAGCTAGATGGTCGTCTTCTCCTCATGTGCTTCATTGTCGGATCTTGTGAGCTGCCTAACATGATCAAGATCATCTATCCGTAATTCTATATGTTGTGTTTGTCGGGATCCGATGGATAGAGAATACTATGTTATGTTGATTATCAATCTATTACCTATGTGTTTTTTATGATCTTGCATGCTCTCCGTTATTAGTAGAGGCTCGGCCAAGTTTTTACTCTTAACTCCAAGAGGGAGTATTTATGCTCGATAGTGGGTTCATGCCTCCATTAAATCTGGGACAAGTGATGTAAAGTTCTAAGGTTGTGGATGTGCTGTTGCCACTAGGGATAAAACATTGATGCTATGTCCGAGGATGTAGTTATTGATTACATTACGCACCATACTTAATGCAATTGTCTGTTGTTTTGCAACTTAATACTGGAAGGGGTTCGGATGATAACCTGAAGGTGGACTTTTTAGGCATAGATGCATGCTGTATAGCGGTCTATGTACTTTGTCGTAATGCCCAATTAAATCTCACAATACTCATCATATCATGTTGATACGTCTCCGACGTATCGATAATTTCTTATGTTCTATGCCATATTATTGATGATACCTACATGTTTTATGCACACTTTATGTCATATTCGTGCATTTTCTGGAACTAATCTATTAACAAGATGCCGAAGTGCCGCTCTCGTTTTCTCGCTGTTTTTGGTTTCAGAAATCCTAGTAACGAAATATTCTCGGAATTGGACGAAACGAAGACCCAGTGGGCCTATTTTTCCACGGAGCTTCCGGAAGACCGAAGAACATACGAAGTGGGGCCACGAGGTGGCGACACCACAAGGCGGCGCGGCCAAGGGGGCCCGCGCCGCCCTATGGTGTGGCCCCCTCGTCGTGCCCCCGACTCGCCCTTCCGCCTACTTAAAGCCTCCGTCGCGAAACCCCCGATGCGAAAAAACCACGATACGGAAAACCTTACCGAGACGCCGCCGCCGCCGATCCCATCTCGGGGGATTCCGGAGATCTCCTCCGGCACCCTCGCCGGAGAGGGGATTCATCTCCCGGAGGACTCTACACCGCCATGGTCGCCTCCGGAGTGATGAGTGAGTAGTTCACCCCCGGACTATGGGTCCATAGCAGTAGCTAGATGGTTGTCTTCTCCTCATTGTGCTTCATTGTTGGATCTTGTGAGCTGCCTAACATGATCAAGATCATCTATCCGTAATACTCTATGTTGTGTTTGTCGGGATCCGATGGATAGAGAATACCATGTCATGTTAATTATCAAGTTATTGCATATGTGTTGTTTATGATCTTGCATGCTCTCCGTTACTAGTAGAGGCTCGGCCAAGTTTTTACTCTTAACTCCAAGAGGGAGTATTTATGCTCGATAGTGGGTTCATGCCCGCATTGACACCTGGGACAGATGACGGAAAGTTCTAAGGTTGTGTTGTGCTCGTTGCCACTAGGGATAAAACATTGGCGCTATGTCCGAGGATGTAGTTGTTGATTACATTACGCACCATACTTAATGCAATTGTCTGTTGTTAGCAACTTAATACTGGAGGGGGTTCGGATGATAACCTGAAGGTGGACTTTTTAGACATAGATGCAGTTGGATGGCGGTCTATGTACTTTGTCGTAATGCCCAATTAAATCTCACTATACTTATCATGTCATGTATGTGCATTGTTATGCCCTCTCTATTTGTCAATTGCCCGACCGTAATTTGTTCACCCAACATGCTTTTATCTTATGGGAGAGACACCTCTAGTGAACTGTGGACCCCGGTCCATTCTTTTAATACTGAAATACAAATCTGCTGCAATACTTGTTTTTACTATTTTCTCTCGCAAACAATCATCTTCCACACAATACGGTTAATCCTTTGTTACAGACAAGCCGGTGAGATTGACAACCTCACTGTTTCGTTGGGGCAAAGTACTTTGGTTGTGTTGTGCAGGTTCCACGTTGGCGCCGGAATCTCCGGTGTTGCGCCGCACTACATCCCGCCGCCATCAACCTTCAACGTGCTTCTTGGCTCCTCCTGGTTCGATAAACCTTGGTTTCTTTCTGAGGGAAAACTTGCTGCTGTGCGCATCATACCTTCCTCTTGGGGTTTCCCAACGAACGTGTGAAATACACGCCATCACATGTATGTGCATTGTCATGCTCTCTTTATTTGTCAATTGCCCGACTGTAATTTGTTCACCCAACATGCTATTTATCTTATGGGAGAGACACCTCTAGTGAACTGTGGACCCCGGTCCATTCTTTACATCAGAAATACAAATCTGCTCCTATTGTTCTTTACTGTTCTTTGCAAACAATCATCATCCACACTATACATCTAATCCTTTGTTACAGCAAGCCGGTGAGATTGACAACCTCACTGTTTCGTTGGGGCAAAGTACTTTGGTTGTGTTGTGCAGGTTCCACGTTGACGCCGGAATCCCTGGTGTTGCGCCGCACTACATCTCGCCGCCATCAACCTTCAACGTGCTTCTTGGCTCCTCCTGGTTTGATAAACCTTGGTTTCTTTCTGAGGGAAAAATTTCCGCCGTACGCATCACACCTTCCTCTTGGGGTTCCCAACGGACGCGTGTTGTACGCGTATCACTGGGCGCCGGCCGGCTCGAGCAAGCTGTCCACGCACATCGACCCGGCGCCGCCCCCGCTCTCGGCCACGGCGGAGGACGTGCCTGGCCAGTGCAAGAAGAAGCCGAGCGGCCGGTACATCCTCGCCGGGCACCGGGCCGATGAGAAGGACGGGCTCTCCCGAGAGATCACGCAGGCGCCTAAACCCAAGATCACGTACCGGGTGTCTGGGTGGGTGTCTGTACAGGGCGCCGCCTCCTGCACGGACGGTGGCCACGCCGTGCATGTGGAAGTCCGCACTGGGGATGGCTCCGCCATCGGTAGCGGTGTGGTTCTGGCCGAGGAAGGGAAGTGGGCCGAGATCAAGGGCGCATTCCGGGTTGACGAGCATCCGCGCGGCGCCGAGGTCTACGTGCACGGTCCACCGGCGGGGGTGGACATCAAGGTCATGGACCTGCGCGTGTGCGCCGTGAACAGGATCGCCAGGCTGAGGCACCTCAGGAAGAAGACGGACAAGGTGCGGAAGCGCGACGTGGTGCTCAAGTTCAAGCAGCGGTCGGAGGACGGCGCGAACGACGACGACGCGGCGGCGGTGAGAGTGAACGGCGCGTCCATCCGGGTGGTCCAGGTGGACAACGCCGTGCCGATCGGAGCGTGCATCAGCAAGTCGGCTGTCCAGAACCCGGCCTTCGTGGACTTCTTCGCCAACCACTTCGACTGGGCGGTGCTGGAGAACGAGCTCAAGTGGTACTACACGGAGGCGGTGCAGGGCCAGGTGAACTACGCCGACGCCGACGCGCTCATCGCCCTCTGCGACCGGCACAAGAAGCCGGTGCGTGGGCACCGCATCTTCCGGGCGGTGGAGAACTCCGTGCAGCCGTGGGTGCGCGCCTCGAACCCCGGCCAGCTCAAGGCCGCCGTGGAGTCCCGGATCAAGAGCCTCGTGTCCCGCTACAGCGGCCGCTTCCCGTGCTACGAGGTGAACAACGAGATGCTCCACGGCAGCTTCTTCCGACAGCGGCTCGGCGACGACATCGACGCGCACATGTTCCGGGAGACGGCGGCCATCGACCCGGCGCCGGCGCTGTTCGTGAACGACTACAACGTGGAGAACGCCAACGACCCCAACGCGACGCCGGAGAAGTATGTCGCGCTGATCACCGACCTGCAGAAGCGGGGCGCGTCGGTGGGCGGGATCGGGGTGCAGGGCCACGTGACGCACCCCGTCGGCGACGTCATCTGCGACGCGCTCGACAAGCTGGCGGCCACGGAGCTCCCCGTGTGGATCACGGAGCTGGACGTGTCGGCGGCGGACGAGGCGATGCGCGCCGACGACCTGGAGACGGTGCTGCGGGAGGCGTTCGCGCACCCGGCCGTGGAGGGGATCATGCTCTGGGGGTTCATGCAGGGCCACATGTGGCGCGCCAACGGCCAGCTGCTCAACGCCGACGGCTCCCTCAGCGAGGCCGGCCACAGGTCCGTCGGGCTCAGGACGGAGTGGACGTCGCACGCCCGCGGGACGGTGGACGCCAACGGCAACTTCAAGTTCAGGGGCTTCCACGGCAAGTACGTGCTGGAACTGGCCGCCGGCGCCGGCGGGAAGGTCCGGCGCGCCTTCGACGTGCATAAGGGTGATGCCCCTCTCGTGCTCGACATGAACCTCTGAGCAGTGACCGACTCAACGCACTACCACGTGTACGTGCGTGCGATACAGAATACCACTATTATTGGCTACTACTGGGATTGGGATTGGGATGATTTATGACCTAGCAATAGATGGGGTTATGTTTTGCCATTAGGCATATGATTTATTTATTCAGAGTGTGTGCAAAAGGGAAGGTATTGTACGTCGTATATGTTATGTATACATGGATTGTGGTAAATAAAGAACAGATTTATACTATACATGGCCGATTCCTTTTTTTATTTAATATGTTTTAGTAGGTCTAAAGCTTTCTTGCTCCCATAGTGGGTGTGGAATCATAATGTAATCATATTGTGGATATAATGTGGAGTCATAATTATCTAAGTTGTTTTTTTCTTGACCATATGCCAAAGCATGCGTCATTATACATTAAAAGAAAACTGTCGAGAAAACGGGGGCAAACAGGAGGTAGCAGAGCTATAAGAGTAAAGGAAAAGAAAGAGAAAAACACAACTATATAGGACTATACAGGACTAACTCAGGTAGCAGAGCTACAAGAGTAATTATCTAAGTTGTTACTACTGTAGCAACCTCTTCTTATCATGTTTATTACATTGTTGTGCCAAGTAAAATCTCTAATATAAAGTTGATACTAGATTTGGATTTCTGCGCATAAACAGATTTTTAGCTGTCACGAATTTGAGTAGATCTCTCTGTGGGAGACTCTAAAAATTATGCAAAATTTCATGCGTGTTCCTCAGATATGTACACAACTTTCATTAGTTTTGAGTTTTCTGATTTGAGCAACGGAAGTACCTCTAAAAAATTCGTGTTTACTGGCTGTTCTGTTTTGACAGATTATATCTCTGTTTTTTGCATTGTCTCTTGTGGATTTTAAGTAAGGCTTTCTAGACGTGGAGATCTGTAGCTAATGTTTTATTGAGTTCTTGCAATGTGTCACTACAGGACTAAAGTGGGTTAAAGTTTTTTTTGAGTAATAACCCCTCTAATGAAGTTTATGAGAAGTTTGGTGTGACAAAAGTTTTCAAGGGTCAAGAGAGAAGGGTGATATAATGTGATCAAGAAGAGTGAAGAGCCTAAGCTTGGGGATGCCCCCGTGATTCATCCCTGCTTATTTCAAGAAGACTCAAGCATCTAAGCTTATTTCACGACGCGACGGCGGTGAGTGTGAACGGCGCGTCCATCAGGGTGGTCCAGGTGGACAATGCCGTGCCGATCGGCGCGTGCATCAGAAAGTCGGCCGTCCAGAACCCGGCCTTCGTGGACTTCTTCACCAAGCACTTCGACTGGGCGGTGTTGGAGAACGAGCTCAAGTGGTACTACACGGAGGCGGTGCAGGGCCAGGTGAGCTACGCCGACGCCGACGAGCTCATCGCCCTCTGCGACCGGCACAAGAAGCCGGTGCGCGGGCACTGCATCTTCTGGGCGGTGGAGAACTCGGTGCAGCCGTGGG
Source organism: Lolium rigidum (assembly GCF_022539505.1). Lineage (NCBI taxonomy): Eukaryota > Viridiplantae > Streptophyta > Magnoliopsida > Poales > Poaceae > Lolium > Lolium rigidum. Next base: position 298,021,099 of record NC_061513.1, read on the forward strand.
TGCGCGCCCTGAACCCCGGCCAGCTCAAGGCCGCCGTGGAGTCCCGGATCAAGAGCCTCGTGTCCCGCTACAACGGCCGCTTCCCCTGCTAAGGTCAACAACGAGATGCTCCACGGGAGCTTCTTCCGGCAGCGACTCGGCGACGACATCGACGCGCACATGTTCCGGGAGACAGCGGCGATCGACCCGGCGCCGGCGCTGTTCGTGAACGACTACAACGTGGAGAACGCCAACGACCCCAACGCGACGCCGGAGAAGTACATCGCACTGGTCACCGACCTGCAGAAGCGGGGCACGTCGGTGGGCAGGATTGGGGTGCAGGGCCACGTGACGCACCCCGTCGGCGACGTGATCTGCGACGCGCTCGACAAGCTGGCCGCCACGGAGCTCCCCGTGTGGATCACGGAGCTGGACGTGTCGGCAGCGGACGAGGCGATGCGCGCCGACGACCTGGAGACGGTGCTGCGGGAGGCGTTCGCGCACCCGGCCGTGGAGGGGATCATGCTCTGGGGGTTCATGCAGGGCCACATGTGGCGCGCCAACGGCCAGCTGCTCAACGCCGACGGCTTCCTCAGCGAGGCCGGCCGGAGATACGTCGGGCTCAGGACGGAGTGGACGTCGCACGCGCGCGGGACGGTAGACGCCAACGGCAACTTCAAGTTCAGGGGCTTCCACGGCAAGTACGTGCTCGAACTGGCCGGCGCCGGCGGGAAGGTCAGGCGCGCCTTCGACGTGCAGAAGGGGGACGCGCCACTCGTGCTCGACATGAACGTCTGAGTCACCGACTCAACGCCGTTACACATGTCCGTGCGATACAGAATACCACTATTATTGGCTACTACTGGGATTGGGATTGGGATGATTTATGACCTAAGCTAGCTATAGAAGAGATGGGGTTATGTTTTGCCATTAGGCATATGATTTATTTATTCAGAGTGTGTGCAAAAGGGAAGGTATTGTACGTACTATATGTTAGGTATCATGGATTGTGGTAAATAAAGAACAGATTTATACTGTACATGGCCCATTCCTTTTAAACTAATATATGTCTTTTTTTTGCCACTGCTGATTTACGTTTCCTCTTCCCCTATCAACCCCATGATGACGCATACGATTCCACTCCCCACCATTTCCGCTATAATCGGGAACTGATGTACGTCCCGTATACGTTTGTATTTGTATGATCATGTCTATATAAAGTGGAGACCGTGCGGGGCTGACAACCCATGCACAAACCCTAAACCCTCTTTTCAATCTTGGTATCAGAGCCGCAGCCGCCGTGAGCCTCCTCCGCTGCGGCTGCAAGATCCGATCGTCGCCGCCGCGAGTTCTCTCCGCTGCCGCCGCGATGACGTCCTCCCTCCAGCTTCCCACTGCTGTCGGGGCCATGGCCTCGTCTTCGTCCGCCTCTGTTCCCGCGGGAATTGCTCCTACGACCGCGGTTCGGTTGGAGGCCGGGAACTTCAACCTCTAGAAGGGCATCCTCCTTCCCAATCTGGCTGGCGACGTTTCACTCGCCTGTCCTGGGTGCTGTTGGTGGTGCTTCTCGTAGGCAAGCATGACCATTGGATTTTAGAGAGGATTGATTGCCAAAGAAATTTGCAAGAGGAGGATTTTTAGGGACTCGTCTCCTAGCACATGCACGCAAGGTGGGAAACTTAGCCCCAGTTTAGGCAACGCCGAGAAACTGAACCGAACCAAATTACGAAGCAATAAATTAGTTATCTGGATTAACACGAACATTACTGATCACCCTAATTAGGAGGATTCCATGCGTTTTCACGGATGAGGCCACCGTTGTCCAAGTCATCGATCCATGGCACTTTTCATCCGGACGGTCCATCACAACAGACCCATCTCTCCATCTTGACCGTTCCAGCATTTTCTCCCCCAAAACAAATTTTGTTGGAGAGGCCAAATCTCCCGCCCTTTCTTCCTCCAACCTTTGCCTCCATCTATATGTACAAGGAGAGGTACAGTCTACGCGTGCAGACACTACATAACCAACCATGTACACAAGCCTAACAAATTGGAGCTATGAGGAACCGGAATCTTAGGTAAACACGTCGAGTGCAAGACCAAGCACACCGCTCTCGTTGTACAGTCCTCGTTATCCCCAAACAAGACAAACCATGGTCAGGTCCACAACAAAGCAAACACTGAGATTTATACAAGACTCCAAATAAGAGCCGCTGATAAACACACATGCATCCTTCATTCGCTCATTCATTTGTTATGCAGTAAGCAAAAACACTTGAACATAAGAAGCATGTCAATATGTATCTACTACTTGAAACCAAAACAGAGGTTACTGTCCTCCTTGTTATCCTAAAGAAAAACAATGCTCATCTCTAGAGCAAATTTGGCAAAAGTAAATTTCAAAGGAGACCCACAACGACTACAAAATATCAACGAAAATTTCAGCAGCACTAGTAACCAGGTTCATCGCCAACACAGCACCAACATCGACCAACCAATTAAACAGTCGATCAGCAACAAATTTCTAAGTGTAGATCGATAAGAAAAGTTCATACATTAATAAAATGTATAGATACATATTTTATAATCATAACATATGCCAAGTCTTGTATCCAATATATATTTATCGATCTATATATATGTATAGGTACTTTTTCAGTTAGTTATTGATTATAATATTTCTATTTGTATTTTTAGCTTTATCAAACGTATACAATATTAATATATGAGTATCAACATAAGGAAGTAAGCCTAACTCAAATGATTGGGGTATTGGATGTACAAATCTAATAACCAAATTAAAATACTCACGCATATGAATCAAGGTTTCTATTTATACTTCAGAACCATTTTTTCTTGGTACTCATGCAATTTCTTGTGAGAACTAGGCTTGGTGTTTAACCAAATTAAAGATCACTAGTCATTAACCCGTGCTCCTGCACGGTCTAGCTAAGATTATAAGTTTTTGCTATATGTATTAGAATATCTCAACTCTAGTTTAGGTATCACTATGGTGATCATAATATAAACCCATGCCATAATTGAGACTCAAACCAATTGCCCTTAGGTAAACTAGTCGTCAACCCGTGGCCCGCACGGGCTAGTTAATTTTTATATTTTGTTATTACGTGTTATGTGTTTCAAATTAGTATTAGTTTTAATTTTTAGATAGATCTGAATTCGGATAAATATGTGATATTGTTTTTGGGATACTGGGAGGAATATACATTTAGTTCATATGACTTAGGTGACTTTTAAACATTAGTATTCATATAAATAGTGTCTTTTATTCAGTATAGCTTGTGTAAATAGATGGACACGTGAGTATACATTCGAGTCCATGTAATTTTTTTATTTAGAGAAAACTTCGCAGTAGCATTTTGTATTGTACATTAAATATTAATAGAATTAAGAAATTTCCATGTAGCATGGATGCACTTGTATGTGCTGGTAGTATTGTCCATTCAGTCGTTTATACATATCCCTAGTGTAGGATACACGCACACCGACACCTGGGCCTTGTATACATATTCCTTTGCTTATGTATAGTTTTTTTTATTTTTATATAACAATCAGCTTCTCCATTAGTACCCGTTCCTGTCAACTATGAGCTATCCCCAAAATCGGTGCTAGATCTGGATGTACAGGGGTCGGAAAGGAGATTGAGGAGGAGCAGGTGTGGAGGCTTGCTTGTTTCATATTCTCTGCTGTATTTTGCTGTTCCCCGGCGTTGAGTGTAGCGGCGGCTCCGCACCAGGAACTTGACCTCCTGCTTTTGCGGCCACCGCTATTTCTGATCTCGTCCAGCTTCGTCCCTTCGTTGCACAACGACTTCTGGCGTCAGCTCTACTCCAACCACGATTCAGAGATGGAGGACCACGATCCTGGTGCGGATGTGGCTGCGGCTCTCGTTGAGCTCACAAAGATTGGCGAAGCCGCTGTGCAGGCTGCCCAGCATGATGTTGAGGTTGCCGATTGAGCTATTGCCATCGTAGACAATCATGGCGCCGACCTGGATGAAGATGTCGCGCACGGTGATTCTCAGGTTCTTGCTCACTCTCACCAACTTGGATGTCAACACTTAACTGCATGCAAATTCAGATCAAAATACCCTAGTATCAGTGCTACTTATTTTTTATGTCTTGAATTATCAAATAAAATTTCTTGTAAACTGCTCAAATTCTAAGTCTTCTCCATATAGAAGTGGTTTTGAGACTTACAGAAGATAAGGCCTTCAGCTGGCATCGAATATTCTCAGCGTGTTTGTTCCTCTGCTATACAACGACCCTGTTAGATGTCAGTTTTATCTTTATTCCATATATACTTAGTTAAAAATCGAAGATACGTACGTATTGTTTAAATCCTTTTGGTCGCATCCCCGACGCCGCGCAGCGCTCCAACAATGCCGTCGTGTTCCTATTGGCCATCAATTCCCTAGCGCTCGTGGGCTCCGGTGCGGACTCCAGATGATACGGATGACGTGGCGGCCGTATTTTGTCGATCGTATCCAGAGTGGATTCGAACGCTCAAAGGAAACAAATGAAATGAAGTTTATAATGTTGCTGCTTCAAACGGAAAACATATCAATGTACATACCTGAGTTTTACACCAGCTATATATAATTATATACACTATGAGATGAAGTTTGTAAGGCCCTGTTATTTTTTGAGCTTCTATGAACCACTTTCCTAGCTGTGATCAGTGTTCGTACCTGAGTTCTACACCAAATGTATATGATTATATACACTTAAATAGTCACCCAATGAAGAAACGCCAAACTGAAATTAAGCAAGAAACTTCAGTTCTTATTTGAATATATTTAGCAACATTAGCAATGAAAGTACGTCAGTACCATTTTGCTAGAGCACTCCTCTAAAGCAGATGAAGGAATTTGAGTAGCGGAAAATTGTTATGTATAGATTAAAGAAAGAAAGCAGTGTAAAAGATGCTGACCTTTTCAGAATATTGCGTTGCTCTTTTCAGATTCGTCAATAGCCATGTAGGTAGCAGTGTGCCAATCTATACCGGGGAGAAGATATTACCTGAGTGTCAACCATATAAATGCATGGCATGGACGATACATATACATAGAGTAAAATAGAAATATTGTAAGCTCTGTTTCAAGTAAAGAAGCTGAGATTAGAACTGGAAGTCCATGTGCAATAGACCGGTATTTAAATGTAGCCACATAGGTCTGCAAATATATATGATTATTACATTAAAATCCATACTAAATTCCTTTGTAAGAACCGTACATTTAATGAAATAAAAACCATAATAATTTCGTTCCTAAGGACCGTACATAGAGTAGTGTATATATATATTCTAAGTTATCTTGAACTAAAGTATCTCTTTGTACACAATATTTTTCGCCATATTATTTTGTTGAGATTCTTCATCTGAGATGAGAACCTTAAGTCCATCTCTACTTGTGACTGGAGACACTGCTACATAGAGTTGGCCATGTGTGAACACTTGCTTTGGCAAATATAGTCCAACATGTTTTAATGACTGTCCCTGGCTCTTATTTATCGTCATTGCAAAACAAACTGATATTGGATACTGCCTTCTCTTCAGTACAAATGGCCATTTTGATTCATTTGGTGACATAATTATTCGTGGAATGTAGACCTTATTTCCAATGTTCGTCCCTGTTATTATTTGAGCTTCTATGAACCACTTTCCTAGCTGTGTTATAGTTAGTCCGGTGCCATTGCATAATCCCTCACTTTGATTGATATTTCGCAAGAGCATTATTGGTAGGCCGACTTTCAGCCGTAATATGTGGTCTGGTGTTCCAGGGAATTTCAAACTATTCAAGAACTCGATGCATACATCTGATCTCCATCTTCTCGTATTGGACATTGCTTTGCACACCGTATCCGAGCTTCGGTATGTTACCTCTTCTCCATCAATTCTACTCATGATGTAATTATTTACCTCATTTACCATCTCGTTTCTTGGGCATAATATTGCTCTTTCTTCAAGGTATTTTCGATCCGTGTAGTTAGTCCATAGGTCAGGATATGTGCTTGTTGATGATTGTTTCCAACTGGTTCCCTCCTTTCTGCAGGAGTATATTTTTAGGTATATGTACCCATGCCTCGTCTTCCTCATTTCCTATTAACCCATCGCCTATGTTCAGAATCCAGTCCGCAAAATCTGCAGTCCTCTCTTGTTCCTTTGGAGTATCTATTAGTGCTGTAACGCGCATGTTCCTAGTGAGCTTGTATTCCTCAAAGTGCCTCCACAAGTAGGAGCGTTTTAAACATGCATCAACAATATGAGACCTTCGCCCTTTGGGTATTACTTGGAAGGATTTGTCCGAAGTCACCCCCCATCACTACTCGTCATTCCTCCAAATGGTCTATCTCTCGCTATTCTCATTTGTAAACCTTAGGATGTCTCTCAAACTCCGGTCAAGTGCTTCAAAGCAATGTTTATTTGCCATAGGTGCTTCGTCCCATATTATTAATGATGTTTTCTTTAGTAGATCTGCAAGATCGGATCCTTGCTTGATGTCACATGTTGACTCGTCGGTGATGTTGAGCGGGATGTGAAATCTTGAATGTGCTCGTTCTCCCCCGGTATAAGAAGCGCTGCTATTGCACCTGGATGCTACTGCTAAGACTATTTTTCCTTCTGATCGGAGGGATGTTGTGATTGCCTTCCACAGAAATGTTTTCCCTGTCCCACCATATCCATTTACAAATATCAATTTCCCAAGTTTGTTACTGACCGACTGTACTATTGCATCATAAGCTTTTTCTTGTGGTGCGGATGTGGCTGCGGCTCTCGTTGAGCTCACAAAGATTGGCGAAGCCGCTGTGCAGGCTGCCCAGCATGATGTTGAGGTTGCCGATTGAGGTATTGCCATCGTAGACAATCATGGCGCCGACCTGGATGAAGATGTCGCGCACGGTGATTCTCAGGTTCTTGCTCACTCTCACCAACTTGGATGTCAACACTTAACCGCATGCAAATTCAGATCAAAATACCCTAGTATCGGTGCTACTTATTTTTTATGTCTTGAATTATCAAATAAAATTTCTTGTAAACTGCTCAAATTCTAAGTCTTCTCCATATAGAAGTGGTTTTGAGACTTACGGAAGATAAGGCCTTCAGCCGGCATCGAATATTCTCGGCGTGTTTGTTCCTCTCGCTATACAACGACCCCTGTTAGATGTCAGTTTTATCTTTATTCCATATATACTTAGTTAAAAATCGAAGATACGTACGTATTGTTTAAATCCTTTTGGTCGCATCCCCGACGCCGCGCAGCGCTCCAACAATGCCGTCGTGTTCCTATTGGCCATCAATTCCCTAGCGCTCGTGGGCTCCGGTGCGGACTCCGGATGATACGGATGACGTGGCGGCCGTATTTTGTCGATCGTATCCGAGTGGATTCGAACGCTCAAAGGAAACAAATGAAATGAAGTTTATAATGTTGCTGCTTCAAACGGAAAACATATCAATGTACATACCTGAGTTTTACACCAGCTATATATAACTATATACACTATGAGATGAAGTTTGTAAGGCCCTCGTTATTTTTTGAGCTTCTATGAACCACTTTCCTAGCTGTGATCGGTGTTCGTACCTGAGTTCTACACCAAATGTATATGATTATATACACTTAAATAGTCACCCAATGAAGAAACGCCAAACTGAAATTAAGCAAGAAACTTCAGTTCTTATTTGAATATATTTAGCAACATTAGCAATGAAAGTACGTCAGTACCATTTTGCTAGAGCACTCCTCTAAAGCAGATGAAGGAATTTGAGTAGCGGAAAATTGTTATGTATAGATTAAAGAAAGAAAGCAGTGTAAAAGATGCTGACCTTTTCAGAATATTGCGTTGCTCTTTTCAGATTCGTCAATAGCCATGTAGGTAGCAGTGTGCCAATCTATACCGGGGAGAAGATATTACCCGAGTGTCAACCATATAAATGCATGGCATGGACGATACATATACATAGAGTAAAATAGAAATATTGTAAGCTCTGTTTCAGTAAAGAAGCTGAGATTAGAACTGGAAGTCCATGTGCAATAGACCGGTATTTAAATGTAGCCACATAGGTCTGCAAATATATATGATTATTACATTAAAATCCATACTAAATTCCTTTGTAAGAACCGTACATTTAATGAAATAAAAACCATAATAATTTCGTTCCTAAGGACCGTACATAGAGTAGTGTATATATATATTCTAAGTTATCTTGAACTAAAGTATCTCTTTGTACACAATATTTTTCGCCATATTATTTTGTTGAGATTCTTCATCTGAGATGAGAACCTTAAGTCCATCTCTACTTGTGACTGGAGACACCTGCTACATAGAGTTGGCCATGTGTGAACACTTGCTTTGGCAAATATAGTCCAACATGTTTTAATGACTGTCCCTGGCTCTTATTTATCGTCATTGCAAAACAAACTGATATTGGATACTTGCCTTCTCTTCGAGTACAAATGGCCATTTTGATTCATTTGGTGACATAATTATTCGTGGAATGTAGACCTTATTTCCAATGTTCGTCCCTGTTATTATTTGAGCTTCTATGAACCACTTTCCTAGCTGTGTTATAGTTAGTCCGGTGCCATTGCATAATCCCTCACTTTGATTGATATTTCGCAAGAGCATTATTGGTAGGCCGACTTTCAGCCGTAATATGTGGTCCGGTGTTCCAGGGAATTTCAAACTATTCAAGAACTCCGATGCATACATCTGATCTCCATCTTCTCGTATTGGACATTGCTTTGCACACCGTATCTGAGCTTCGGTATGTTACCTCTTCTCCATCAATTCTACTCATGATGTAATTATTTACCTCATTTACCATCTCGTTTCTTGGGCATAATATTGCTCTTTCTTCAAGGTATTTTCGATCTGTGTAGTTAGTCCATAGGTCGGGATATGTGCTGTTGATGATTGTTTCCAACTGGTTCCCTCCTTTTCGCAGGAGTATATTTTTAGGTATATGTACCCATGCCTCGTCTTCCTCATTTCCTATTAACCCATCGCCTATGTTCAGAATCCAGATCCGCAAAATCTGCAGTCCTCTCTTGTTCCTTTGGAGTATCTATTAGTGCTGTAACGCGCATGTTCCTAGTGAGCTTGTATTCCTCAAAGTGCCTCCACAAGTAGGAGCGTTTTAAACATGCATCAACAATATGAGACCTTCGCCCTTTGGGTATTACTGGAAGGATTTGTCTGAAGTCACCCCCCATCACTACTCTGTCATTCCTCCAAATGGTCTATCTCTCGCTATTCTCATTTGTAAACCTTAGGATGTCTCTCAAACTCCGGTCAAGTGCTTCAAAGCAATGTTTATTTGCCATAGGTGCTTCGTCCCATATTATTAATGATGTTTTCTTTAGTAGATCTGCAAGATCGGATCCTTGCTTGATGTCACATGTTGACTCGTCGGTGATGTTGAGCGGGATGTGAAATCTTGAATGTGCTTGTTCTCCCCCTGGTATAAGAAGCGCTGCTATTGCACTGGATGCTACTTGCTAAGACTATTTTTCCTTCTGATCGGAGGGATGTTGTGATTGCCTTCCACAGAAATGTTTTCCCTGTCCCACCATATCCATTTACAAATATCAATTTCCCAAGTTTGTTACTTGACCGATCTGTACTATTGCATCATAAGCTTTTTCTTGTGGTGCGGATGTGGCTGCGGCTCTCGTTGAGCTCACAAAGATTGGCGAAGCCGCTGTGCAGAGCTGCCCCAGCATGATGTTGAGGTTGCCGATTGAGGTATTGCCATCGTAGACAATCATGGCGCCGACCTGGATGAAGATGTCGCGCACGGTGATTCTCAGGTTCTTGCTCACTCTCACCAACTTGGATGTCAACACTTAACTGCATGCAAATTCAGATCAAAATACCCTAGTATCGGTGCTACTTATTTTTTATGTCTTGAATTATCAAATAAAATTTCTTGTAAACTGCTCAAATTCTAAGTCTTCTCCATATAGAAGTGGTTTTGAGACTTACGAGAAGATAAGGCCTTCAGCTGGCATCGAATATTCTCAGCGTGTTTGTTCCTCTGCTATACAACGACCCTGTTAGATGTCAGTTTTATCTTTATTCCATATATACTTAGTTAAAAATCGAAGATACGTACGTATTGTTTAAATCCTTTTGGTCGCATCCCCGACGCCGCGCAGCGCTCCAACAATGCCGTCGTGTTCCTATTGGCCATCAATTCCCTAGCGCTTCTGGGCTCCGGTGCGGACTCCGGATGATACGGAGGACGCACTCGTATTTTGTCGATCATATCCAGAGTGGATTCGAACACTCAAAGGAAACAAATGAAATGAAGTTTATAATGTTGCTGCTTCAAACGGAAAACATATCAATGTACATACCTGAGTTTTACACCAGCTATATATAATTATATACACTATGAGATGAAGTTTGTAAGGCCCTGTTATTTTTTGAGCTTCTATGAACCACTTTCCTAGCTGTGATCAGTGTTCGTACCTGAGTTCTACACCAAATGTATATGATTATATACACTTAAATAGTCACCCAATGAAGAAACGCCAAACTGAAATTAAGCAAGAAACTTCAGTTCTTATTTGAATATATTTAGCAACATTAGCAATGAAAGTACGTCAGTACCATTTTGCTAGAGCACTCCTCTAAAGCAGATGAAGGAATTTGAGTAGCGGAAAATTGTTATGTATAGATTAAAGAAAGAAAGCAGTGTAAAAGATGCTGACCTTTTCAGAATATTGCGTTGCTCTTTTCAGATTCGTCAATAGCCATGTAGGTAGCAGTGTGCCAATCTATACCGGGGAGAAGATATTACCTGAGTGTCAACCATATAAATGCATGGCATGGACGATACATATACATAGAGTAAAATAGAAATATTGTAAGCTCTGTTTCAGTAAAGAAGCTGAGATTAGAACTGGAAGTCCATGTGCAATAGACCGGTATTTAAATGTAGCCACATAGGTCTGCAAATATATATGATTATTACATTAAAATCCATACTAAATTCCTTTGTAAGAACCGTACATTTAATGAAATAAAAACCATAATAATTTCGTTCCTAAGGACCGTACATAGAGTAGTGTATATATATATTCTAAGTTATCTTGAACTAAAGTATCTCTTTGTACACAATATTTTTCGCCATATTATTTTGTTGAGATTCTTCATCTGAGATGAGAACCTTAAGTCCATCTCTACTTGTGACTCGAGACACTGCTACATAGAGTTGGCCATGTGTGAACACTTGCTTTGGCAAATATAGTCCAACATGTTTTAATGACTGTCCCTGGCTCTTATTTATCGTCATTGCAAAACAAACTGATATTGGATACTGCCTTCTCTTCAGTACAAATGGCCATTTTGATTCATTTGGTGACATAATTATTCGTGGAATGTAGACCTTATTTCCAATGTTCGTCCCTGTTATTATTTGAGCTTCTATGAACCACTTTCCTAGCTGTGTTATAGTTAGTCCGGTGCCATTGCATAATCCCTCACTTTGATTGATATTTCGCAAGAGCATTATTGGTAGGCCGACTTTCAGCCGTAATATGTGGTCTCGGTGTTCCAGGGAATTTCAAACTATTCAAGAACTCCGATGCATACATCTGATCTCCATCTTCTGTATTGGACATTGCTTTGCACACCGTATCTGAGCTTCGGTATGTTACCTCTTCTCCATCAATTCTACTCATGATGTAATTATTTACCTCATTTACCATCTCGTTTCTTGGGCATAATATTGCTCTTTCTTCAAGGTATTTTCGATCTGTGTAGTTAGTCCATAGGTCAGGATATGTGCTTGTTGATGATTGTTTCCAAGCTGGTTCCCTCCTTTCTGCAGGAGTATATTTTTAGGTATATGTACCCATGCCTCGTCTTCCTCATTTCCTATTAACCCATCGCCTATGTTCAGAATCCAGTCCGCAAAATCTGCAGTCCTCTCTTGTTCCTTTGGAGTATCTATTAGTGCTTGTAACGCGCATGTTCCTAGTGAGCTTGTATTCCTCAAAGTGCCTCCACAAGTAGGAGCGTTTTAAACATGCATCAACAATATGAGACCTTCGCCCTTTGGGTATTACTTGGAAGGATTTGTCACGAAGTCACCCCCCATCACTCTTGTCATTCCTCCAAATGGTCTATCTCTCGCTATTCTCATTTGTAAACCTTAGGATGTCTCTCAAACTCCGGTCAAGTGCTTCAAAGCAATGTTTATTTGCCATAGGTGCTTCGTCCCATATTATTAATGATGTTTTCTTTAGTAGATCTGCAAGATCGGATCCTTGCTTGATGTCACATGTTGACTCGTCGGTGATGTTGAGCGGGATGTGAAATCTTGAATGTGTCTGTTCTCCCCCTGGTATAAGAAGCGCTGCTATTGCACTCGGATGCTACTTGCTAAGACTATTTTTCCTTCGATCGGAGGGATGTTGTGATTGCCTTCCACAGAAATGTTTTCCCTGTCCCACCATATCCATTTACAAATATCAATTTCCCAAGTTTGTTACTTGACCGATTGTACTATTGCATCATAAGCTTTTTCTTGTTCTGGATTCAACTTTGCAACTAATTGCACTTTCTCTATTTGAAGAGAAGCTCTGTCATAGTTAAGCTCTTCACGGATCAACCTGTTTTCTAGACCTTGCAATGAGTTTCTATCTGGTAAAGGAATTCCTTCATAGCCTTTTAACGACTTTCCACCTCTCCTTAGCAATGTCTCTATCTCTATGAGGGTGAGATTTTTTATTTGTTCGGCATCAAGCTTAAGTGCTTCAAAGTTCAAAATTCTCCTCTGACGCCGTTCTATGTCCTCAGAGAGTAATTCCCATGCAGATTCCCACAACTTTCCTGGATTCGACACTTCACAAAATAGAAGTATTGTGCAAAAAAGTTGTCGCATTTGGTGTGCAGAAGCCCAATGTGATGCTTCTTTAATACAATCATCCCACTCTCTATCATCATCGAGCAATCCAAGGGCATAACACGCTGACTTATAACTTGGGTGTATAATACCATTCACTTTTTTGATGTCTTCAAATGATTTACATCCTTTGACAATGTTTAGTAGTATTCTCATGTAATATTTCTCACCACTTGCCGGGTGGGCATAGTAAATCCTCCCAATAGATCGTTTCCCGCCTTGTCTTGGTTTCCATTCTTTTGTTTTTGCGTGCCATGTCCACTTAGTTGGAAACTCTGCGTATGTTAGATCATGAGCATCCTCATACAGCTGATTAGCGGTCATCCATTCAGTGAACATTGTTTTTTCTATGCCTTGTCTGGAATCTCAGCTGATATGATTTTGTCAATATTTCTGGGGCTAGCATCCCTGTCTTTCGGATCAAGAAATAAAAGTATATGTGCATGAGGTAGACCTCTTTTTTGGAACTCGATGGTGTAGACAACTGCAACAATGTGTGGTGTTAGTTTGACATATAATTTTTTGAATGGTTCATAACAAATAATGATACGAAAAATTGAACTTCTATACTTTCGGAATCGACACGCTAAGGTGTCAAGTCTGGGGTAGGAAATGGTTAAAATCGGGGTGGACTTACTTGCTATTGCTTTTCCAAACCGTTTCTTTTTGTATATGTCTTCTATAAGTTCATTCAACTTTATCATGAACACTCTATTTACTATATCCGGACGATCTTCTGGTTTTTGGCCCGGGATGAAGTCCAGCATGGTCTGTATTTCGGCCACTTTGGGTTGCATGTGAAAGTGATAAATAGATCTGGATATCCAGCCCATCGACATATCGCCATAGCATCTTGGTAGTACTGCACTTTATTTCTACGACTTCCATTATATGATGAAGGTAGTATAATTGTTTTACCTACTTGATCAGATCTCGTATCACCATTATCAATTGCGTCTTGCAGGCCGCTATATAGCTCCGTCCTAAGTGTGCCTTGATGCGTCTTGTACCAATTCAGCCTCCATCTGCTCAATGCATCTTCGCTGCGTCTACTATGAACTGAAGGAACAACTTGCCACTCATTTGCAGGACCACCGATTGATTTAGTCGCTGCTGGATACGATATGCATAATACTCCATCATGGTAACATGCTTTCTTTTTCCTGTGCAACCCTTTATGGGTTCCAATTCTATTTCTGGTCTGAAACCGTCTTCTCCATAAGGGAATAACAACGGGTATTGCATAGACATAAAGCTTGGATGAAGTTCAGAAATTCTCTGGAGTTGTTTGTCTTTGTTTTCTACTATTATATCACGTTCAAAACTTTCTCCGGTCTGTTCCCCAACTATCAGTGCAGCTATTTCTGATGCAGTTGGTAGGTTGTATTGTCTTCCATCGTTTGATCTTTTACCGATTAACCGCAACCTAACACTTTCCAGATCTGATTTCTTGTACCTATCCCTTGCCATGCGAAATGATTTCACTAACTCATTGTGCTCATCAAGCATTTCCAGTAATCCAGAGACAATTCCTTCATCAAGCTGTGTTTTTCTTTCCTTTGACGTTGATGCCTGCATTCTGTTCTTTACCTCATTCTCGGTATCACAAATATACAAGCTGAGCAAACTTTGGACTTCCTTTATCTTTAGGTAGCGAGTGTGCCAATTTTATGATAGTTTGCACCATTCAAGCGAAAAACATAAGGGGCACCCCCTTGTCTGTTAATCTCGTAGTCAATCTGGCCACCCATTGAAGTAAATGCGAACATTGAATTATAGTTCCTGATATTTTCTCTATAATTTGACGAATCTCCCTTTTCATTAGACTTCAGTAGCTGCTGAAGGTATGCTGGGTGGCTTTTTCAATGGTGGCAATTTAACTTTCCCTTCCTTGCAACAGAGTCCAAATGTCGGCCTTGATTTGTTCGTGTTATGCTTGCTTCTCTCTTGATGCCACATTATAGCTTGACAGTATGGGCATATGCAAGTTGGCTTTCCAAAATTCGAAACTTCGGTTGGAGGGCTCTGGGATTTACCAACTTTTTTCATTGCTTGTAACTTTATTCTGTTTTCTCGAATTGACTTACTCATCTGTCTTCTTCCAATCAAATCACTATCTTCAAAGTCTGTGGCGAAACTTCTTTTTCTGAAGCATGTACATCAACTGTTGGGTCCTCACTATTTTTGCTCTGTACCAACCTTGCACGCTTGCTACACTGATTTCCATGAACCGTCTGTTTCCTCTTCGGCGGGTTTCGTTTATCTGGACCTGTTGAAGTCCTGCAACATTACAAATGCCTTGTTCATAGTCCTTTGTAAAGGACATTTACTAATGGGCATGATAATAATAATGTTAATAGTGATAGTGGGCACCTTTCTTTCTCCTTGTTTGATGTTTTAGCATGCAGTTCTATAGAATGATTGTTGGATATTTCCTGGATGGAAAAGGAATTAAAGTTGATCGGCATACCATACTTGGCAAAATTAGAATACGATCATCAGTATATTATTACCTTTTTTCTTGTTTGGTCAGGTACATCATCAGTGGATGTATATATGCCTGTCAAAAGCCTGCAATATATTTTTTTAGTGATCAGTTATATCTACACGCTATAGCACACCCCTGGGACTATTTCCTTGTTAACACGCAATGCAAGGCATTACCTTCCATTGTGATGATGTACTTCATCTTGCTCGACATGCATATCCGATTGGTTACATGTAACCTTTAATAACTTTGGGCGCTTGATATATTTGTCTTTATTTGGAGGTTGACTTCGCTTCAACCGAGCTTGTCTGCATACAGTATTTCGTAGATTATTTGCAGATTACTCTACTGTTTTAAGACACTATAGATCTGGTAGATAATATAAATTGCTTGATAATTCACCTGATGTTTTTGCCTTCCCCTATGTCATTATTTTCTGGTTTTTCCTGAGAATTTGAGAAAATCTAATTTGGAGCATTAGGTTAATATATTGAAGGATGCGTGGAACATCTTTTTAAGAAAATGATGGAATTATATTCGTGAAGTTGTACCTTTGTTTTGTCAGGTGATGCATCTTTTTTGCCCAAGATAGTACCCCTGCATGTGTTATGAACTATTAGCTGCAGTAGTGAAAATATTAAGATTAAAAAAAATCGATAGGCTCTATTAGAACCTTTTCTTTTCCAAATATAAGATGAAAATAGATTGCAAATTATACTAAGAATCATATGTGCACACTTTATTTGCAGTAGCCTCGGCCACCATTATGTATTTTACCTTTGGTTGGTTTTATTTCCTTTTTGTTGCAGAGGCACATGATTCTTCGACATGGAGGCCGAGGCTATTGCTGCTGAGTTTAGAAGTTTTGATCGATCCCTTTGCAACAACGTAGAACTTTTTTGTCTTCTCCAGACCTAATGTATAGTGCTGTAAAATCATGGACACTCATAATTATAGAAACACCAACGTGAGATAAACATGAATTACAATTACAATAACCTTGATCCCACCTTGTGCGTTTCTTTAGTCTCCTGTCCGTCGGAAGATCTGGAGTATTAATGGGTAAAAAGTATGCATAGATATTCTTATATAATAATGGCAATCAGACGTGTTGGGGTTGGACTCTGCAAGACTTGTTTACCACGGACTGTATTTAATTATTATATCTGGACGCGTGTCTCAAATTCATGTTCACACCTATCTGAGTCTTGTTCAACATGAGAACTTGTCGAACACCAAAACTCCTATTCTTTGAGATATAATATAGCTGATGTAATACGGGCATCCATATCTTAGTGTGGTGCAGGGTAATCTGAATTTTCTAATCTGATAATTTTCAATCTCTAGTAAATATTTTTTTTCTTGAATTTATTTATAATAATATGTTGTTTTGTTAGTATATGTGATTCTAGATTTTCTTCGTTTTTTTTGTGAAAACTTGTCAGACTTAGAATCTCTTAACTCTTAGTCGGCACCAAATCAATTACCGATTCATGCAAAACTTCACATTTTTTCTAACTCCGAAATAAGTAGCTACATCATTGTGAACTTTTTGTTTGACACATACGGCATGAATTTTTAAAATCGATTGATAATTAACTAATGCTCACTTAGACACTCCCTTTTTTTTCTTGAATTTTAATTATGAATTTATAATAATATGTTGTTTTGTTAGTATATGTGATTCTAGATTTTCTTCGTTTTTTTTGTGAAAACTTGTCAGGCTTAGAATCTCTTAACTCTTAGTCGGCACCAAGATCAATTACCGATTCATGCAAAACTTCACATTTTTCTAACTCCGAAATAAGTAGCTACATCATTGTGAAATTTTTGTTTGACACATACGGCATGAATTTTAAAATCGATTGATAATTAAATAATGCTCACTTAGACACTCCCTAAATCAAAATGAATATTTTCTTCCAAGCTCAATTAGTCTAATATTGCCATGTAAAAACTTATTCAATAATTTTGAAGGAGTAAAATTTCAGGGACACAACTGTCATCGAGATCAATAACTTCAAACGCTAACTAAAGTTTTGCATATATGTAGGTTTTGTAGCAAGCCATCTGGTTCTACTATGGATAGCTAGACCTGATGGTTGCACTTCTCTTCGTCAGCTTATCTATCCTACTTAAAGCACAAAGATGCTTTGGCTTGACATTTAGGTATATTGGTAAGGCCTATCTTGTTTTATATAAATTTTATACATGATCTATGTAAGAAATTTTTTCTCCCAAGCGAAATAGAAAGGAGAATAACTCATGTATTCAGTTAAAAGAAGAAAATCGTAGTTCATCAATCATGAATTTATCTATGAAATAGTTCTGGTAATATAGAATAGTAATATTCTTGTCCTCCACTACCTAGTGATCTATAGTTTATATTCTAACAATAAATTTTCTCATATCCACATTGTTTTTTGTCTTCATCCGCCACCAATATTTGCTAGGCTCGTCTTTTTCTCGACCTTTGGCTGTTGAATTGGACTCCCGATTCTTCATCTTCATCAAGATGAACAACATGCCTCTGATTCCTTTCTATCCTTTTACTCCTGCGTATCACTTTGAATGCTTCTTCTTCATCATCGTCATCTTCGCATATATCTACATCTTCAATATCTTCTTTGGGCTCCTTTTTAATGACAACACATTTGGAAGTTTTCTTCGAGTTTCTCTACAGAGGATAAGTGATTTTGTATTCAATAGAATTTTGTTGAATTAGATAGTGCATATAAGTTATAAATGTGAGGAATATAACATAATGGAAGAAAATCTGTGAATATTATACCTTATCATGATTCTCAATCTTCATAGATGAAATTTTGTCATCCAGGAGAAATATTTTTGATACTGTGTAGTCTGGTCTACAGCTTTCAAAATTGTAGTCCGTCAATCGAAACTGAAAAATTATCATCTTCCCACAGATCGCTTGGATTGGTCTTGGAAGCTCATTACTTTCATTGGAAGATGACACAACCATGTTTTCTGCCGGCTCATTGATTAATTGTTGAGCTTCTTTATCAAAAAGAACGCAAGATGCAGATGCAGTTGGATCACTTATTTCAAGCTTCACCTTATATCTGCAAATTATGTAAGTAATTAATTGGAAAAAAACCTTACAAAATTTCTAAGATGGTTTCTGTTGAACTCTTTTACCTTGGTTTGGCTTCAGCTTTTCTATCACATTTGCTGCAGTAATAGTGATCATTTTTCTTTTCAAGTTGCTTCTTGCAGTTATCTTTGCTACATGATATGTAGTACCAGCTATATCTTGTATTAACTTCATCAATTACTGCCTCCACGGTAAATATTCTTTCCTGCAGATTTATGACATAAATATGTGTACATTATTGAGTGAATGCATGATTATTAATCGATTGCAAACCTTATTTGATGACTTAAATATAATATCATTTAACTCTTGTAAAGTTTTTCTGTTATAGCTCATTTGCTCTTCCATTGTCCCTTTTAGATGCCCTTCCTCCATATGGAATTCTTTCGTATTATTTTCCTGGGAACAGATGCTATTTTGATAGAGAAAATATCATCATGGAAGTGATATATATATATAGTATATTTAAATGAAAACATATGTACTGGAATTTCGTTACCTGTTCTGTATATCCATAGTCTCAGGAATAGGCAAATTAATATACACTTGAGTTGCACTATTTGACGATAGAGAATATCCTGCATATTGGTTTAAATAATAACTATGCTTATATGCAATACCAAGAAGTAAGATGACAAAATGGGTGAACAAATTTAAGAGAAGACATACTTCCATATTTCTTGACTGTTGTAGATGTAATTATAATGACATCTCCTGTTGACCTGGCATCAATTAGTTCAGATTTGGCACCCCATAATCTAACTTTGACTTCTTGATCTCTGTGAGCAAAAAGTAAAATAATTATAAAGATATAACTTGAGCACCTTGGTTGCAAATATGTCGTATTTGTTTCACATACTCGACCCAAAGTAGAATATCACGATATTTTGAGGTTCCAAAAGATGTTTGACTTTCTTCAATTGGTCCTATGTATGCTGAAATTCCTATAACATCTGTTAAAACATGAATTTTAGATGACATGTCCCACAAAAAAGGAGATATGTATCTACAAAAAAACTTGTAATATCATACCTGAGAGATAAATGTCAACACCTACTCTTGTAGAAAGCACCTCTATGCTTGAAAAGTTGAAACCATGCTTTGGGATGTCTTCTTTATCTTGGATCTCCTCTATATTGGTTGTGGGAGAGAAGTTGATTATTTTGTCATTTTCTACTGGTCGAAATTTAGGTGGTGCTGGCATGACCCTCACGTTTGTAATGGTATACACATTGCCTTCTAGAATCAATGGTTTGAACTTCGCAGCGTAGGCCTTGCTGATAACTCCATGCACCATGGTCCCCTGTTGTACTTGTAATTAGCATGGTGATTCAAACAATATCATTTGAAATAAGTCAGAAAATTTGTAGTTGCAATAAGAGAACCTTTATACCTCTTGATCAATAAGGATCATATCAAGACTAACTAATTCACCAGTACTAATCAATACTGAATCCCATAGTCTTGCTACTCTCGCCTTGATTGTTATTTCCTTTCCTCTACTGGTAGCTTGAATCTCACGCAAGGCTTTGCATGTCATTGCAGATTTCACCATTGAACTGAAACATCAATCAAATTAGATAGTTACGGATATTTGGATGAGTATGCTTCATAATGTTACATGATAGCTTTTGTATCCAAACCTGGAAAGGCGGCAAGACGTCTGTTGCTTGAGGCGTTGGAAAGTTGGCAGACGGTGTTGCGGCCGGCACGTCGTGATCCCTGGAGAAGATGCAACAACCAAAGGTGGAAAGTCGGCAGGCAGTGTTGCGGCCGGCGCGTCGTGATTGCCTGGAGAAGATGGAGAAGATGCAACGACCAAGGGAGAAAGGTTTAGAGCTTTTGTTGTTTTGATCGGCAAGAAAACTGGCATTATATAGAGATTTTAAAAGTTCCCATGAAGACAGGATATGTGGAGGTTAATTCCGCGTGTCCTTCAAACGAAGATTTCCTGATTTCCGATCGTACATGTATTGGTTGGTTTGATTCCCGATCGTACCCTGTGATTCGTTTTAAATATAAGATAGCCAATATCCTTATCGTAAGGAAAAAAAACTCAGATAGATGGCATACCTATGATCTGGGGAGGCGTGTATAGGTGGGACTCTATGGACCTCAACTTTTTAGCGCCTTGCAAGTTGAACGACTAACCGCGGAAATCTGTCCGGTACGTAATATTATGAAAGAAATAACGTGTTTACACTTTTGTGGGTGGAAAAACAAACTATGTGTCTAGGTAACGTGTCTACGTAACTACTTCCGTGACATTATAAATTGAAACCTTCTCGGCTAATCGTAGCCCTTAATTTTTGATCTAATTGTTTTAAATTATCTTAATGATGTGGCTTAACGTGGAGGCTTTTATGGTGCCTCCAATTAGTAAATATAAGATGCGTAGATCAATACTAGGAAAGAGCATACTTATGCATTGCCTTGCTCCATGCATACTTGACTAGTTCAGCTAATTAAACAATGAAAGATGAATCTGCAAAGATGTTCAAAATATTGCCATCACCTTTGCCCTTTTTTCGACATTCAAATCGCACATTCAAGTCATCATTCATTCTTAGAAAAAACATCTGACAACGGAACAGTATGGTCATCCAACTGTCCATGACCGCGGACGGGGCTATTCGAATAGTTTAACACTCTGCAGAGGTCGTACTCTTGTGCCACAACTTTTGATTACATCCATCAGGGATAGCCCTGAATCATCATAACTCAGTATGTGGACCATCATCCATTAACCTTTCACTTACATACTCTAGTATAGGCACCTCCCCTATGAGCTTGGCCTCCTAGTGATGGAAAACTGCCATCCTAGGAACTGCACAGGACTTGGGTAGGACATTCATCTCTTTTTCACGTTATATCACTTTCAACGGAGGCAGCATTGGCATAACCTCTATGACGCTTGTTCAGAGGAAACCCATACTAACATACATAAATTTCCAGCTAAAGCCTTACCCATAATCAGGTATTGTGGGGGTACTCTAAAATTGGAATGGTATCGCATCCGAATCCAACCATCAGTTTTTTTGTCGTCTCCCGGTGCGGCGCCCTGATCGCCGTCCGCCATTGCAGGAACGTCCTCCTGCGAACTTGTCGCCGGCGCCGCCGCGGAAGACGACGACGCGCCGAGAACAGGAAAATGGGCAGCCGCGGGTCGGAACTCTGACAAATTATCGCGCAAACCGAATCAAGAATCAAGAACAGAAGACCCAGCGCTTCTTGCCACCGCGAAACGCATGCCAATGCATGGTTGGAAGTCTTACCGAAGTGCGCCTCGACAGGGTCCTCGAACGCCCCGCTGTCCTCGCTCACGACACCGCCCGATGACGCCGCCGCGACCTCGTCGCGCGCCCGACTCCGGCGAAGGCACCTGCGGGGGAAGGGACGAACCAAGAAGCACGTCAAGATTCAAGAAGAGAGCATTTCGCGCCGCCCAGACTATCTGAATCGGCATCATTGACCTCAAGATCCAGTTTCTTGGCGCCCTCCGACGAGGCGAAGCGGACGGAGCTGTCCACCTCGGAGACGCGCTCGTCGGCACCGGCCACCTCGCCGTCGAGAGCCGTAGCAAGAGGAGCCTCGCCGCCCTGCCCCGTGCTCACCTCGGACGGATCAAAAACCGCGCGCTCGTCCTGGTCCATGAGGAACTGCAGATCGATTGAGTATCTGGCGTGGGACGACGAGGGAGAAAAGAAGCGGAAGCGAGGAGCGTTCTGGAAGAGGGAAGCTGGTTGTTTGAAAGAAGGAAGAACCGTAGAGGAGTTCGTTACACGGTTGCTGCTCTTCGATTTTGCTTGGAGATCCGTGCAGCTGCAGCTGCAAGTGCCGATGTCGATGTGCTGCTGAATCTTTCGGATAACTGCATTTCCAGGAATGGAGAATCATCCCAAACGAATCATCCAGGAATGGAGAATCTTGTATGCCACCTCGTATCTTTTTTTCCAAATGGGGATGTACCCAGTTTCTGCATCGCGATGATCCACACGGATTTATTAAAAGTGTCCAGTTTCAGTATTGGTTACAACTCAAGCATCGCCAAGAATTGATACAAAAATCAATCAGCGAAAAAAACAAGACATACTATAACTACACATCAACATAGTCTCCTAGTATGTCGCCAGTCAGCCAGGCACAAGATATCCTGAGCTACTATCTAGAACCGTGTGCATCCAGAAAACATGGTATCCCACTGTCTCTCCAGTGAAAGGAGGGCCCAAAGCTGAACCCAATGTGCCACCATATGGATAACCTGCAAAAAGTGAAAGGAATTTTTTTAAAAAGATGATATCATTTCTGACCCTCCATATAGACCAACATAAAGCAGAAACCCCAATCCGGATAAAAGTCTTAGATTGTCTATCTACTCTATTCAGTCACTTACCAAATATATTAGTAATATTGGTTGGAGGTGGAATATCATAAGTGAAATTAACCATACGCTAAAGAAGCTTAGCTAAAGGACATTCAATAAAAAGGTGTTAAATAGTTTTCTGGTCCCCGCAGAAAACACATTTCGTACACCCATTTCAGTGACGTTTAGCTAAATTATCTTTAATTAACAGAACCTTGTTACTCAAAAACCACATGAAAATCTTTATCTTAAGGGGAACTTTAACCTTCCAGAGATACTTTCTCAAAAAAGAGGTATAGTCATTCATAATATCCTCATATATAGACTTCACCGTAAACAAACCATTGAATATCAGATCCTAGACAAAATCATCATTCTCTTCTTTCAAGTTTACCGTCATCAGTTTTCGACATAATTGTAACCATGAAGTCCATTTGTTATCACTCAACACCCGTCGGAAAGTAATATTCAGCGGGGTTTGGGCTAACACATGGGCTATTGTTACATTCTTGTGATGTACAATATTATATAAGGATGGATACTGCTGAGCTAATGAAGTTTTTCCTAACCATGTATCATCCCAGAAACGGGTACTAATTCCATTACCCACTTTGAAGAAACCTCTACAAAAAACTCAACTTTGACCCCCATCAATCCCTTCCAGAAAGGAGAATCGGTAGGCTTAGCCTGTACCTCAGATAAGGTCTTCTATCTTAGGTACTTATTGTGTAGCAGCTCTTGCCACACCCCGTCTTCATTAAGAAGTTTAAACAACCATTTACTCAATAAATATTTGTTTTTGATTTCGAGAACCTCAATACCTAAGCCGCCTTGATCTTTAGATCGACAAACGATGTTCCACTTTGTGAGCCGATATTTCCTTTTATTTTCTTTGGACTGCCAAAAGAACCTAGATCTATAAAAGTCCAAACGTTTCTTTACCCCAACGGGTATCTGTAGGAAGGACAACATAAACATAGGTAAACTAGTCAAGACTGAATTGATAAGGACTAACCTATCACCATAGGATAGTAATTTCCCTTTCCAGCAACCCAATTTACTCTCAAACCGGGTCTCCACCGGATACCAATCAAAATTCCGGAGCTTTCTGTAATGGATAGGAATACCCAAGTATCTAAAGGGGAGTGATCCAGCATCACATCCAAGATCTGCTTGTATTGGCCCTCCTCATCCTTGGCCTTTCCAAAATAAAAAAATCTGACTTTTATGGAAATTAATCTTAAGTCCTGATAGCTCTTCAAACAGATATAGAATTAGTTTCATATTAACCGTTTTCTGGAGGTCATGTTCCAAAAAAAGAATCGTATCATCTGCATACTGTAATATAGAGAGACCACCCTCAACAAGATGGGGAATAAGTCCTCCGACTTAGCCATCCTGTTTTGGACGTTCAATTAAGATGGCAAGCATGTCAACTATAATATTAGAAAGCATTGGAGAAAAGGGGTCCCCTTGGCGCAAACCTTTTTTTGTCTAGAAATAATGACCAATGTCATCATTAACCTTTACACGCAGCATCTCTGCACTCGGTCACACATACGGTGTTGATAACGACGTCCTTCTCCCCATTCCAGCAGGCAGCAGATGTAGTAGATCCTCCTCGGAATCCCGCATGCATGAAGGCATGGTGACGTTGGTGGTGGATATCTTCGGTAGGGTTTTGCCGTAAGCACCGCAGGAGAAATAGGGAGGATGGAGTAGCTAGGGTTTGGGAGAGGGGGGCACTTGTGGCACCGGCCTTGGGTGCCCTTGGTGGTGTGGCTGGCTTGGTGTGGCCAGCCCCCTCCCCTCTCCTCCTCTTTATATAGGTGGAACCCCTAGGGTTGCCCTAAAAACCACTTTGGAGTCCAACTCCAAAACTTACCATAATAGGGAAACCTAGGTCAAGTGGGATTGCTCCCTTTCCTTGCTCCTTGGCCGACCAAGGTGGTGGAGTCCACCATGGACTCCACCTTCCCTCTTGGTTGGCTGGCTAGGGTTGGTGGAGTCCATCCGGGACTCCACCTTCCATAGTGATTTATTTCAGATGTTTCTAGAACATTCTAGTACCTTCCATAAATGCACCGGATGATTATCAAACTTGGAAAGTGACTTCCTATATATGAATCTTATTCACCGGAAAATTCCGGAACTCCTCGTGATGTCCCGGATCCCATCCGAGACTCCGAACAAAATTCAAACTCCATTCCATATTCCATATCTACTTAAAACAACATCGAACCTTAAGTGTGTCACCCTACGGTTCGTGAACTATGCAGACATGATCAAAACTCTTCTCCGATCAATAACTAATAGTGGTACCTGGAGATCCATAATAGCTCCCACATATTCAACGATTACTTCCTGATCGAAAGAGCCATTTACATACGATACCGATTCCCTTTGTATCGCGATATTTTACTTATCCAAAATTTGATCGTCGGTATCTCTATACCTAGTTTAACCTCGTTACTGATAAGTACTCTTTACTCGTACCATGATATGATATCCCTTGTGAGCCCGTCACATGCTTGCAAGCTAGTTGGATGTCATTCCACCGAGAGGGCCCAGAGTATATCTATCTGTCATTTGGATGGACAAATCCCACTATTGATCTTCGTGCTTCAACCCTATACTTTTCGAACACTTAATTCCACCTTTATAACAACCCATTTACGAAGTAGTGTTTGGTGTCATCAAAGCATCCATCCGGTGTAGGTGATTAACATGATCTCATGGTCGAAGGATTAGGTTACTATGTATCTTAAAGCTTGAAGCACAACGAACTAAATGACTTGATCATATGCTACGCTTACTATGAGTGTATGTCCATCACATCATTCACCTAATGATATGATATTGTTATTAATAACATCCAATGTTCATGATCATTAAACTATGATCATCTATTAATCAACAAGCTAGTTTAACAAGAGGCTTACTAGGGACTCTTTTATGTTTACAAAACACAGAAGTATTAATGTTTCTGGCTAATACAGTTATAGCATGTGATATAAACATTTGTCATAAACACAAAGATATAATAATAAATATTTTATTATTGCCTCTTGGGCATATCTCCAGCAATGGGTTCTCCCAAATAGTTGTTCATCTGGAAGATCAATTGAAAACAACTTTCACTTGTCCTTTTGGATTATATGCTTATCGAAGAATGCCTTTCGGATTGTGCAATGGACCAGCTACTTTTCAAAGATGCATGATCGCTATATTTTTCGATTATATTGAGCACATAATGGAAGTGTTCATGGATGACTTTTCCGTCTATGGAACTTTGTTTAACCATTGCTTGCGTAATTTGCATAAAGTGTTGCAGAGATCCGAAGATACCAATCTAGTCTTAAACTGGGAGAAATGCCATTTCATGTTTCTATAAGGGATAGTACTTGGACATAAGATCTCGGGAAGAGGCATAGAAGTTGACAAGTCAAAGGTGGAAGCAATAAAATATACCACCTCCACGAGATATCAAAGGTATAAGAAGTTTCCCTGGTCATGCTGGATTTTACAGAAGGTTCATTAGAATTTTTTCTAAAAATAGCAAGACCCCTTACTAATTTGTTACAAAAGGATGTTCGGTTTATATTTGATGAAAATTGTCTTAATTCTTTCAACATTTTTAAACAAGCTCTACTCAAAGCTCTAATGATACAACCACCTGATTGGAAGAAACCTTTTGATTTACTTTGTGAGGCAAGCCACGAATCTGTCGGAGTCACTTTGTGCCAACAGGATGGTGATGAACTTAATATCATCCATCACGCTAGCCGTGTAGGGATACGTTGCATAGAAAACAAAAAATTTCCTACCGCGAGAACGCAAACCAAGCCAAGATGCAATCTAGAAGATGGGAGCAACGAGGAGATGATCGAGACTCACCCTTGAAGATTTCCAAAGCCTACAAGATGAGGCTCTTGTTGCTGCGGTAGATGATCACTTGCCGCTTTCAAAAGCGCGTAGAAGATCTTGACGGTGCCACAATCGGGCAGCACCTCCGTACTCGGTCACACGTTCGGTGTTGATGAAGACGACGTCCTTCTCCCCGTTCCAGCGGTCAGCGGAAGTAGTAGCTCCTCCTTGACTCCGGCAGCACGACGGTGTGGTGGCGGTGGCGATGGAGAACTCCGGTGGAGCTTCGCTAAGCGTTGCGGGAGAGGTGAAGGAGATGGGGCGGCTAGGGTTTGGGAGAGGGGAGGTGGCTGGCCACTATGAGGGGTGCGGCCACAATGGCTTTTGTTGTGGCCGGCCCCCTCCCCTTGCTCCTCATTATATAGGTGGAACACCCAAGAGTTGGTCTACAAGTCTTCGAATAAGACCCCAAACCAAAACCTTCCATATGACATGAAACCTACCCAAGGTGGGATTCCCACTTGAGGTGGGACTCCCACCTTTCCTTGGGAGGGGGTGGCCGGCCACCTTAGGTGGAGTCCACCCGGGACTCCACCCCTAGGGTTGGCCGGCCATGGTGGTGGAGTCCCTCCGGGACTCCGCCTTCCAAAGTGATTTCTTCCGGACTTTTCTAGAACCTTCTAGAACCTTCCATAAATGCACCGGATCATTTCCAAACTTGGAATATGACTTCCTATATATATGAATCTTATTCTCCGGACCATTCTGGAACTCCTCGTGATGTCCGGGATCCCAGCCGAGACTTCGAACAATACTTCGAACTCCATTCCATATTCAAGTTCTACTATTACAACATCAAACCTTAAGTGTGTCACCCTACGGTTCGTGAACTATGTGGACATGGGTGAGAACTCTCTCCGACCAATAACCAATAGCGGGATCTGGAGATCCATAGTGGCTCCCACACATTCAACGATGACTCGGTGATCGAATGAACCATTCACATACGATACCAATTCCCTTTGTCACGCGATATTTTACTTGTCCGAGGTTTGATCATCGGTATCACTCTATACCTTGTTCAACCTCGTCTCATGACAAGTACTCTTTACTCGTACCGTGGTATGTGGTCTCTTATGAAATTATTCATATGCTTGCAAGACATTAGACAACATTCCACCGAGAGGGCCCAGAGTATATCTATCCGTCATCGGGATGGACAAATCCCACTGTTGATCCATATGCCTCAGCTCATACTTTCCGGATACTTAATCCCACCTTTATGACCATCCATTTACGTAGTGGCGTTTGATGTAATCAAAGTACCTTTCCGGTATAAGTGATTTACATGATCTCATGGTCGAAAGGACTAGGTAACTATGTATCGAAAGCTTATAGCAAATAACTTAATGACGTGATCTTATGCTACGCTTAATTGGGTGTGTCCATTACATCATTCATATAATGATATAACCTTGTTATTAATAACATCCAATGTTCATGATTATGAAACTAATCATCTATTAATCAACAAGCTAATTAAGAGGCTTACTAGGGACTCATTGTTGTTTACATATCACACATGTATCAATGTTTCGGTTAATACAATTATAGCATGGTATATAAACATTTATCATAAACATAAAGATATATAATAACTACTTTTATTATTGCCTCTTGGGCATATCTCCAACAGTCTCCCACTTGCACTAGAGTCAATAATCTAGATTACATTGTAAGGTACCTAACACCCATGGCATTCGGTGTTGGTCATGCTTTTCCCTAGGGAGAGCTTTAGTCAACGGATCTGCTACATTCAGATCAGTGTGTACTTTGCAAATCTCTACTTCTCCATCTTCGATGTACTCGCGAATCGAATGATAACGCAGCTTGATATGCTTCAGCCTCTTGTGTGACCTTGGTTGTTGTGCATTGGCGATGGCACCCATGTTGTCACAGTAGACGACTAGTGGGTCCAATGCACTAGGAACCACACCGAGCTCTACAATGAACCTCTTCATCCATACCGCTTCTGATGAAGCCTCTGAAGCCGCTATGTACTCCGATTCTGTTGAAGACTTCGCCACCGTGCACTGCTTCGAGCTTGCCCAGCTTACTTGCAGCACCATTCAATATAAACACGTACCCGGACTGTGACTTAGAGTCATCGGGATCGGTGTTCCAACTTGCATCGGTGTAACTTGTTACAACGAGCTCTTGGTCACCTCCATAACAAAGAAACATATCCTTAGTTCTTTTCAAGTACTTCAGGATATTCTTGACCGCTGTCCAGTGTTCCATTCCTGGATCACTTTGATATCTGCTAGTTAAACTAACAGCATGTGCTATATCCAGTCTAGTACATAGCATGGCATACATGATAGAGTCTACTGCCAAGGCATAGGGGATCTGACTCATCCTTTCTCTTTCTTCTGCCGTAGCTGGACCTTGAGTCTTACTCAAGACCTTGCACAGTAACATAGGTAAGAATCCTTTCTTACTTTCGTCCATTCTAAACTTCTTTAGAATCTTGTCCAGGTATGTACTCGTGATAGCCCTATTAGGCATCTTGATCTATCTCTATAAATCTTGATGCCTAATATATACGATGCTTCACCAAGGTCTTTCATTGAAAAACTATTATTCAAATAACCTTTTACACTGCTTAATAGTTCTATATCATTCCCAATCAATAATATGTCATCTACATATAATATCAGGAATGCTACAGAGCTCCCACTCACTTTCTTGTAAATACAGGCCTCTGCATGACACTGTATAAACCCGAAGTCTTTGATCACCTTATCAAAGCGTCGGTTCCAACTTCTCGATGCTTGTTTCAGTCCATAAATTGAACGTTGAAGTTTGCATACTTTGTCAGCATTTTTAGGATCGATAAAACCTTTGGGTTGTACCATATACAACTCTTCCTCAATGTCTCCATTAAGGAACGCTGTTTTGACATCCATCTGCCAAATCTCATAATCGAAAAATGCAGCTATTGCTAACAAAATCCTCACAGACTTTAGCTTCGCTACAGGTGAGAAAGTCTCATCGTAGTCAACTCCTTGAATTTGTCGGAAACCCTTTGCGACAAGTCGAGCTTTATAGACAGTAATATTACCATCGGCATCTGTTTTTCTCTTGAAGATCCATTTATTCTCGATAGCCTTGCGGCTATCAGGTAAGTCTACCAAAGTCCATACTTTGTTATCATACATGGATCCCATTTCGGATTTCATGGCTTCTTGCCATTTGTTCGAATCTGGGCTCATCATCGCTTCTTCATACGTCGCAGGGTCTTCATCATTGTTGTCCATAATCATGACATTTAGACAAGGATCATACCAATCAGGAGTGGCACGTTCCCTTGTCGATCTGCGAGGTTCAGTAGCTATCTCATTCGAAGTTTCATGATAATTATCATTAGCTTCCTCTGTTGCCGGTGTAGGCGGCACAGGAACAACTTCCGGTACTGCGCTACTCTTATCAACAAGTGAAGATTCATCAATCTCATCGAGTTCTACTTTTCTTCCAGTCACTTCTTTAGTGAGAAATTCTTTCTCAAGAAAGGTTCCGTTCTTAGCAACAAAGATTTTGCCTTCGGATCTGTGATAGAAAGTGTACCCTATAGTTTCCTTAGGGTATCCTATGAAGACGCATTTCTCCGCTTTGGGTTCTAGCTTGTCCGGTTGTAACTTTTTTACATAGGCTTCGCAACCCCAAACTTTAAGGAACGACAGACTTAGGTTTCTTATTAAACCATAATTCATACGGTGTCGTTTCAACGGATTTTGATGGTGCTCTATTTAAAGTGAATGCGGCTGTCTCTAATGCATAACTCCAAAATGATAAAGGTAAATCAGTAAGAGACATCATAGAACGAACCATATCTAAGAGAGTTCGATTACGACGTTCGGACACACCGTTTCGTTGAGGTGTTCCCGGCGGTGTCAATTGTGAAAGTATTCCGCATTTCTTTAAATGCATGCCAAACTCATAACTCAGATATTCACCTCCGCGATCAGATCGTAGAAATTTAATCTTCTTGTTACGCTGATTTTCTACTTCTGTTATCACCCGATTTTGGCCAAATCAGGAGGTGGGCCGTAAGTGAAGATGGGCTTTGAAAGACTACACGTGGGGCATCTTTGAAGCGGCTTTGTGCTAGAAGTTTGGGCTAGTTAGCCCGTGTATCTTAATATAGTAGATTGTGTATCGATTTAGAAGTTAGAGTTTATCTCGTGCACGGTTTGGTGCACGCCCACATTAGAAAGTCCGCTGGACTATAAATATGTATCTAGGGTTTATGGAATAAACAACAACCAACGTTCAACCACAAACAAATCTCGGCGCATCGCCAACTCCTTCGTCTCGAGGGTTTCTACCGGTAAGCATCATGCTGCCTAGATCGCATCTTGCGATCTAGGCAGCACAAGCCTGCCCACGTTGTTCATGCGTTGCTCGTATCGAAGCCTTTTTGATGGCGAGCAACGTAGTTATCTTAGACATGTTAGGGTTAGCATTGTTCTTCATATTACATGCTTTCGTAGTGCAACCCTTGCATGTCTAGCCGCCCTTACACCTATCTTAGGTGTAGGGGCGGCACCCCGCTTGATCATAGTTTAGTAGATCTGATCCGTTACGATTGCTCCTTGTTCTACAAGGATTAGTTTAATATCCGCAATAGTTAGGCCTTACAAGGGGTCGGAGGATCCGGCGGCGTGTAGGGTGGCGTTTGCTAGTCCTAGAACGGATGTTCCGGGGATCAACCTCGTGTTGGTTTTTAGGCCCTGTCTAGGATCGGCTCACGATCACCGTGCGCGAGCGCGAGGCCCAATCCTGAGTAGGATGATCCGATTATGCGGTGAAAACCCTAAATCGTTGTAGATCTCATTAGCTTTACCTTGATCAAGCAGGACCACCATATATTCGGACACCCCGTCTGAATCATGGGTGGATCGGCTCTTTGAGCCGATTCACAGGATAACCTGAGAGACGATCGAGGCTCGTATTTAACGTTTACGTGTGTGCCCTGCAGGAAACTAAGCGAGGCATCATCCACACCTTCCTGACCAGGTATAGGTCAGGTGGCACGCCCTTGTGATAAACATCGGCGCGTGCGACCGGGAGGCTTTGCGGGCCGTCGCTCGGAGGGACCGGGGCCAGCCGCAGCCCTAGTTGTTCCCGGCTCTACCGTGTTGCCCGTCTCGCGCCGCCAGGGGGTTTCTGACGTCAACACATTCTGGCACGCCCGGTGGGACCGCCTTCGACATCCACGACATCGCCATCTACATCCGAGATGGCGGAAGACACTCCGGTCAAGTACGAGGATCTGCCTGATGAGTTAAAGAAGAAAAACGACGAAATCAAGGCAGTCCTCGAAGCCGAACTCATCGGCTCTTTCCACATAACCCGCTCCCAGGGCCAACCAGGACACTTATTCAGCATCAACATGGTAGAACTTGGGTACCGCTCTGGTAGGGGTAGTGATGGGGGCAGCTGCTCTCATAGCAAGAATGGAGAAGGAGCCGACCCACGCAACCGGCTCCGACACTGCCACCAAGTCCTGGTGATGATCAAGATGGAGGCCGACTCTAGCGATCGGACCGTGTTATCCGCGCCGCCCGCTCTCCCAGTATTTGGCGTCGACCTCACAGGGGACGGAAAGCTGGGGTATGGATTCACTTCAGCCGATGAGCTGGAGGAAGTCAACATCGGCCATGGGGACAAGCCACGACCAACTTTTATCAGCAGGAAGTTGGATCCACAGCTTAGGAGCCAGATGATTGCTCTGCTGAAGGAATACCCAGATTGCTTCGCATGGGACTATACAGAGATGCCTGGTTTAGACAGAAGCATCATCGAACATCGGCTCCCTCTTAAGAAAGGATTTCGGCCGTTCCAGCAACGAGCACGTCAGATGAGAGCCGAAATTCTGGAGGAGGTCAAGAAAGAAATCGAGAAGATGCTGGCCGCCGGGTTCATCGGAGCCATGCGGGTATGCTTGAGTGGATCTCCGGTATCGTGCCCGTAGAGAAGAAGGACGGCCGATGGCGTGTGGCCATCGATTTCGGAGATCTCAACGAGCCACCCCCAAGGACGAATATCCGATGCACGTGGCGAGAGACACCGATCAATGCGAGCTGCTGGCCACAAGGTGTTGAGCTTCATGGATGGCAACGCTGGCTACAATCAAATCTTCATGGCTCCCGAAGACATACACAAGACCGCATTCAGAGTACCAGGGGCGGTAGGCTTGTTTGAATATGTAGTAATGACCTTTGGATTGAAGAATGCTGGTGCAACGTACCAACGAGCTATGAACTATATGTTTCACGATTTGATCGGCAAGTTGGTGGAAATCTATATCGATGACGTCGTAGTCAAATCTGTTTCCATGGAGAGACACTTGGATGATTTACGGCGCGTCCTAGACCGAACTCGGAAGTTCGGACTAAGAATGAACCCGAAGAAGTGTGCCTTCGGTGTGACGGCTGGTCAGTTCCTAGGTTTTCTGGTTCATGAACGGGGAATCGAAATCGGCCTGAAGAGTCAAGAGGCGGTGCGCACCATGCAGCCGCCCACCACGAAGAAGGAGCTCCAGCGTCTAATTGGCAAGATCAATTTTGTCCGACGATTCATATCCAATCTGTCGGGACGAATCGAGCCATTTATGGCGCTGGTGAAGACCAAGTCTGACGACGAATTTCAACGGGGGCAGAACGGCAGCAGGCGTTCGATGAAATTAAAAGGTATCCGACGACGCCGCCGTGCTAGTTCCGCCCCGGCAAGATAAGCCGTTCTACATCTACCTATCGATGGCTGACACATCCATCGCCTCGGTGGTGGTGCAACTCCACGAGGGCGTCGAGAGAGTCGTTTTCTACCTCAGCGAGAAGGATGTTGGACGCGGAGACAAGGTATCCCGAGGTCGAGAACCGTGCCTCTGCTCGTTCTTTACCTGCACCAAGCTGCATCACATCCTTCGACGGCAGAGATCTTCGTCATATGCAAGTCGGATGTCGTCAAGCACATGCTTGTCGGCCCCTGTGTTGAAAGGCCGGCCGGGTAAGTGGATGTTTGCGTTGTCGAAGTCGATCTCCGGTACCGGCTGCGAAAGCGGTCAAAGGGCAAGCGTTGGCCGATCTCATAGCTGAGCGAATCAGTACCAATATAGCAGCACTATCCATACGTGCATGGGCTATGTTCTTCGATGGATCGGCCTGCGACGAGGGTTGTGGCATCGGTATCCTGCTCGTGTCGCCTCGGGGGGCAGAGTACTCTTTCTCCATCAGATTATCTGCCCCTTGCACTAACAATGTGGCAGAGTATGAGGCAGTATGTAAGGGGATGGAATTGCTATTAGAAGCCGGGGCAGAAGCAGTAGAGCTTTTTGGAGACTCTAAGTTGGTGATTAACCAGCTCACGGATGAATACAAGTGCGAAAGTGAATTGCTTTTCCCATATTGGATGGAATGCCGTGAGTTGATGACACAGTTTCGGTACATCAACTTTAATTGGGTCCCAAGAGCCCAAAACACCGAGGCCAACAATCTCGCACAAATGGCGTCGAGGCTATATAGATACCCCTGAAGGGTCGGAGGTCCAGGTACAATTCCTGGAGCGAGGATGATTGGAGAGCCGAAATCTTCAATTACTTAAAAGATTCGGCTCGGGGGCACCCAAACGGATAAGATACAAAGCCATGAAGTATGTCCTCATAGGAGACGATATGTTCTACGGGACGTTGGAAGGGTTACTACTCAAGTGCACGGGACCAAGCCGAGTCTAATCGGCTCTTACATGAGGTGCACGAAGGTGCTCGTGGAACTCATCAATCGGCTCACAAGATGAAGTGGCTAATCAGGCGCTCTGGGTTTTATTGGCCCACCATGCTTGAAGACTGCTTCAATTACTACAAGGGGTGCCAAGCATGCCAGATGTTCGGGAAGATCAGATGGTACCAGCATCAGCGATGAACCCTATCATCAAACCTTGGCCGTTCCGAGGGTGGGGCATGGACATGATCGGCAAAATCCATCCGGCCTCGAGTAAAAAACATGAATGGATTTTGGCCATCACAGATTACTTCACCAAGTGGGTGGAAGCCGTCCCTATGAAGAAGGTTAAATCAGAAGATGTGATCAAGTTTGTGAAAGAACACGTGATTCATAGGTTCGGGGTTCCCCAAACTATCACGACCGATGGAGGTTCGGTCTTTGTTTCTAAAGAATTCAGGAAATTCTGCGATGACATGGGGATTAAACTGATCCGATCATCTCCGTACTATGCTCAGGCTAATGGGCAAGCTGAGGCGTCCAATCGAGCTTAATCAAGCTGATCAAGAGAAAGATTGACGAGAACCCCAGGGATTGGCATGAGAAGTTATCAGAAGCATTGTGGGCCTACCGCATGTCGTGCCATGGAGCTATAAAAACTTCGCCATACCAGCTTGTCTATGGACAGGAAACCGTATTACCTTGGGAAATTACGGCTGGATCAAGACGCGTCACGTTTCAGAATGATCTGACAGCGGAAGAATACGCAGCTTTGATGAGTGACACTATTGAGGACGCAACGGAAGCGAGGCTTTGGTCATTGGAGAAGATTAAGGAGAACAAAGCTAGGGTAGCGCGTGCCTACAATAAAAAGGTTAGACCAAAGGAGTTTCAAGTTGGCGATCTAGTATGGGAAGCTGTGTTGCCGTTAGGAACCCGGGACAAGGCATATGGCAAGTGGTCTCCTAATTGGCACGGTCCGTACAAGGTCGTCCAGGCCTTGAAGGGTAATGCATACATGTTGGAAGAGTTAGACGGGCAAAAGTTCCCAGTAGCCGTCAATGGTCAACACCTCAAGAAGTATTTCCCAAGCATGTGGGATGATGGGCAGTAAGGTATGGAGGCCGATTTTAAATCGGCCAGTAAAAAAGAAAAAAAACAACAACAAAAATATCACAGCCGATGAGCAGATATCGACTTCAGGATATAAAAGCCGATGCATGACCATCGACTCAAGAGGTGTAATGGGGCAGTAAGCAGACCACGAAGATCAGGTCAAGGATGGGTTGTCTCAGACCCACCAAAGGAAGGGAGCCGATCTAGTCAACAAGGCGCTAGAGGCGGTCTGAAGAAGCTCGGGGGGGAACTCACCTTGAGAGTTCTTTGTTACGGGAGCCGATTCTATTGGAATCGGCTGGTTCTGCACTATAGCTTGGGGGCTCGGGGGGCAGCTCGCCCTAAAGGTCCTTCGTTTTGAGAAGCCAATTTCGTTGGAGTCAGCTGGCTCTGTGTCACAACTCGTTTAAGAGATGGAGAATTCTTGCAGAATAGAGCCACCAATTTGAAGAGGAAGCCATCATAATTGATAGGCTTTGGGCCAGTTTGTTGCTGCAAAGAAACAGAGTATCGCAAGGAAAGTTGTAGGCGGTCGGTCAAGATTTTCAGCAATGATCCTGAAGTTCTCTGGAAGGCATCGATTCTGGAGCTTTGCCGATTAGAACTAACATCAAACTCAGGGGATTTGGATTTCCCAGACCTAAGGTTTGCGCGATTACGATTTGGTCCTGTTCGACTGGAATGTGGGGGTATGAATTGATCTGTCTCGAACTTTACCATAGGAGACCGATGCGTTGCCATCGGCTCATTGATCATTGATCGAGGCTAACGGTCGGCAAAGCCAGGATGAGGAAAAATCGGCCAAATTAGCGTACAAGGAATCGGCAAAGTCAAATTAAGGAGAATTCTTCATTGATAGCCAGATTTCTTACACAAAGAGCTAAGAGTACTCGCAAAAGGAAGTGCTAGGGGATACATTGCCCTATCTACTACTGCGGGTCCTATCCTAGGGATCCTATCTAAGGGCTGTCACCGCCCTCGTCGCCGCCATCATCGGCGCTGCTACAGGCGAGCTCCTCGTCGCTGCTGATGAAGCCACCGGTGGCGTCTTCATCCTCCTCGTCGTCATCATCATCTGACCAAGCCCAGCCTCGAAGGCGCTTGGCCGGTGGGTACCCGGTGTCGGAAGAGTCTTCTTCTTCGGGTTCTTCTCCTTCTCCTTCTTCTTCGTCGGAGGAAGGGTCTATCTCCCATGAGAGGAGGTCGTCTGCGCACGCCGCTTCCAATTCCCCGTCAACGAGGAACCGGAGGTCTTCCTTCCCAATGGTGCGGGGTTCGTCGGCTTCTGACTCGATAGAGAAATCCCATTCTCTCGCGTCCCACTCTGGCGCGGGAGTATCGTGGATGGCCATTTGATTGACCTCTGGCTCCGATTCGCTCGAGGAGGAGGATTGAGTGGAGGAAGAAGAAGACATGGCTGTAGAGGAGGAGGGTTTTCCGACGGGCGACTGGTTTGGAGCAAAGGGGGTGAGGAGGTGGACTGTTCGATGTGATTAAGTAACAGGAGATATAGTGGAGATTTAATGCTCGGACAGTTTCCAAGGATGTGGTGCCAGAGTTGTCGAAATCGTGCAGAGAAGTTGTGAAGGCAAGGCGTCATGATGAAGAATACTGCAACAGTTCTGCTCTGCCACGACATGACCCTTCGAAGAAAAGGATGGTTTTGCAATTATCATTATCAAAACCAGGGGGGCATGTGTTATCACCCGATTTTGGCCAAATCAGGAGGTGGGCCGTAAGTGAAGATGGGCTTTGAAAGACTACACGTGGGGCATCTTTGAAGCGGCTTTGTGCTACAAGTTTGGGCTAGTTAGCCCGTGTATCTTAATATAGTAGATTGTGTATCGATTTAGAAGTTAGAGTTTATCTCGTGCACGGTTTGGTGCACGCCCACATTAGAAAGTCCGCTGGACTATAAATATGTATCTAGGGTTTATGGAATAAACAACAACCAACGTTCAACCACAAACAAATCTCGGCGCATCGCCAACTCCTTCGTCTCGAGGGTTTCTACCGGTAAGCATCATGCTGCCTAGATCGCATCTTGCGATCTAGGCAAGCACTAAGCCTGCCCACGTTGTTCATGCGTTGCTCGTACTGAAGCCTTTTTGATGGCGAGCAACGTAGTTATCTTAGACATGTTAGGGTTAGCATTGTTCTTCATATTACATGCTTTCGTAGTGCAACCCTTGCATGTCTAGCCGCCCTTACACCTATCTTAGGTGTAGGGGCGGCACCCCGCTTGATCATAGTTTAGTAGATCTGATCCGTTACGATTGCTCCTTGTTCTACAAGGATTAGTTTAATATCTGCAATAGTTAGGCCTTACAAGGGGTCGGAGGATCCAGCGGCGTGTAGGGTGGCGTTTGCTAGTCCTAGAACGGATGTTCCGGGGATCAACCTCGTGTTGGTTTTTAGGCCCTGTCTAGGATCGGCTCACGATCACCGTGCGCGAGCGCGAGGCCCAATCCTGAGTAGGATGATCCGATTATGCGGTGAAAACCCTAAATCGTTGTAGATCTCATTAGCTTTACCTTGATCAAGCAGGACCACCATATATTCGGACACCCCGTCTGAATCATGGGTGGATCGGCTCTTTGAGCCGATTCACGGGATAACCCGAGAGCCGATCGAGGCTCGTATTTAACGTTTACGTGTGTGCCCTGCAGAAACTAAGCGAGGCATCATCCTCACCTTCCCGACCAGGTATAGGTCGGGTGGCACGCCCTTGTGATAAACATCGGCGCGTGCGACCAGGAGGCTTTGCGGGCCGTCGCTCAGAGGGACTGGGGCCAGCCGCAGCCCTAGTTGTTCCCGGCTCTACCGTGTTGCCCGTCTCTGCCCGCCAGGGGGTTTCTGACGTCAACAACTTCTCTTTGGAATTCCTTAAACTTCTCGAAAGTTTTGGATTTATGTTTCATGAAATAGATATACCCATATCTACTCAGATCATCTGTGAAGGTTAGAACATAACGATAACCACCGCGCGATGCTACACTCATTGGTCCGCACACATCGGTATGTATGATTTCCAATAAGTCGGTAGCTCGCTCCATAATACCAGAGAATGGAGTCTTAGTCATTTTACCCATTAGACATGCTTCGCATCTATCAAGTGACTCAAAGTCAAGTGATTCAAGTAATCCATCGGTATGGAGTTTCTTCATGCGTTTCACTCCAATATGACCAAGACGATAGTGCCACATATAAGTAGAATTATCATTCAATTTAATTCGCTTAGCATCAATGTTATGTATATGTGTATCACTACTATCGAGATCTAACAGAAATAAGCCATTCTTTTCAGGTGCTCGACCATAAAAGATATTATTCATAAAAATAGAACAACCATTATTCTCAGACTTGAATGAATAACCGTCTTGCATTAAAAAAGATCCAGATATAATGTTCATGCTCAACGCGGGTACAAAATAACAATTATTGAGGCTTAAAACTAATCCCGAAGTTAGATGTAGAGGAAGTGTGCCGACAGCGATCACATCGAGTTTGGATCCATTTCCAACGCGCATCTTCACTTCATCCTTTAGTAGTCTTCGTTTATTCTTTAGTTCCTGTTTCGAGTTACAAATATGAGCAACCGAACCAGTATCAAATACCCAGGTACTAGTACGAGAAGCAGTAAGATAAACATCTATAACATGTATATCAGATATACCTTCTTTCTTCTTCTTGACAAGGCCGCTCTTCAGATCCGCCAAATACTTGGAGCAACTACGCTTCCAGTGTCCCTACTCCTTGCAGTAATAGCACTCGAGCATCGGGCTTAGGGCCGGTCTTAGGTTTCACGGGAGGCGTGGCAGCTTTCTTGCCACCCTTCTTGAATTTTCCCTTAGACTTGCCCTGTTTCTTGAAACCGGTGGTCTTGTTGACCATCAACACTTGGTGCTCTTTCTTGATCTCAATCTCAGCAGATTTCAGCATGGCGAAGAGTTCGGGTAACTCTTTGTTCATGTTCTGCATTTTGTAGTTCATCACAAAGTTCTTGTAACTAGGTGGCAGTGATTGAAGGACACGATTAATCCCTAGTCTGTTAGGAATCACTATTCCCAGATCACTGATTTTCTTCGCATGCCCGGTCATGGCGAGCATGTGCTCACTAACGGAGCTGCCTTCTTCCATCATGCAGGTGAAGAAGTGTTTCGATGCTTCATAGCATTCCACGGCCGCATGAGTTTCAAAGATAGCTTTCAGCTCATTGACCAACTCATGAGGATCGTGGTGCTCAAAACGTTTTTTAAGATCGGCTTCCAGACTGCACAGGATGGCACACTAAACTTGAGAGTACCGAGTTTTCCGAGTCTCGTAAACATTCTTTACTTCATCGGTTTCAGTTTCTACAGGAGGGTCACCTAGCGGTGCATCAAGCACATATTGCAGGATTCCGCCAGCGAGGAAGATCCTCACATGACGGAACCAGTCGGTGAAGTTGCTACCGTTGCTCTTAAGCTTTTCTTTCTCTAGGAACTGGTTAAAATTGATTGGGGACGCCATATCTACAACATATATTTGCAATAGTTTAGACTAATGTTTATGACAAATTGAGTTCAAATTTTAATTCAACAAAATTAAAAATCTAGGTGAACTCCCACTCAAAACAATATCCCTCGCATTGTCTTAGTGATCACACGAACCAAATCCACTACATCAAGTCCGATCATCACGAGACAAGATATAATTTCAATGGCGAACACTCAAAGTGTTCATCATATAAATCATATGATTCATGCTCTACCTTTCGGTATCACGTGTTCCGAGACCATGTCTGTACATGCTAGGCTCGTCAAGGCCACCTTAGTATCCGCATGTGCAAAACTGACTTGCACCCGTTGTATGCACTTGTTGATTCTATCACACCCGATCATCACGAGATGCTTCGAAACGACAAGTCTTGGCAACGGTGCTACTAAGGATGAACACTTTATTATCTTGATATTTTAGTGAGAGGGATCATCTTATAATGCTACCGTCGCGATCTAAGCAAAATAAGATGCATAAAAGGATTAACATCACATGCAGTTCATATGTGATATGATATGGCCCCTTTGTCTTTGCGCCTTTGATCTTCATCTCCAAAGCACGGACATGATCTCCATCATCAACGGGCATGATCTCCATCATCGTCGGCGTAGCGTCAAGGTCAATGGCGCCGTCTTCATGATTGTTCTCCCATGTAGCAACTATTACAACTTCTTTGAAATACTACTCAACATGAAATTTAAAGACAACCATAAGGCTCCTGCCGGTTGCCACAATACAATAATGATCATCTCATACATATTCATCATCACATTATGGCCATATCGCATCACCAAACCCTGCAAAAACAAGTTAGACGTCTCTAATTTGGTTTGCATATTTTACGTGGTTTAGGGTTTTGGAGTAAGATCTAATCTACCTACGAACATGAACCACAACGGTGATACTAGTGTTGTCAATAGAAGAGTAAATTGAATCTTCACTATAGTAGGAGAGACAGACACCCGCAAAGCCACGTATGCAATACAAATTGCATGTCGAGCGTGGAGCAAATCTCCTGAACGCGGTCATGTAAAGTTAGCCCGAGCCGCTTCATCCCACTATGCCACGAAGATGCAAAGTACTCAAACTAAAGACAACATAAGCATCAACGCCCACAAAACCATTGTGTTCTACTCGTGCAACCATCTATGCATAGACACGGCTCAGATACCACTGTAGGGATAC
This sequence comes from Lolium rigidum, assembly GCF_022539505.1. Taxonomy (NCBI): domain Eukaryota; kingdom Viridiplantae; phylum Streptophyta; class Magnoliopsida; order Poales; family Poaceae; genus Lolium; species Lolium rigidum. The sequence goes on from NC_061513.1 coordinate 298,062,465, forward strand.
GTTGCATAGAAAACAAAAAATTCCTACCGCGAGAACGCAAACCAAGCCAAGATGCAATCTAGAAGATGGGAGCAACGAGGAGATGATCGAGACTCACCCTTGAAGATTTCCAAAGCCTACAAGATGAGGCTCTTGTTGCTGCGGTAGATGATCACTTGCCGCTTTCAAAAGCGCGTAGAAGATCTTGACGGTGCCACAATCGGGCAGCACCTCCGTACTCGATCACACGTTCGGTGTTGATGAAGACGACGTCCTTCTCCCCGTTCCAGCGGGCAGCGGAAGTAGTAGCTCCTCCTTGACTCCGGCAGCACGACGGTGTGGTGGCGGTGGCGATGGAGAACTCCGGCGGAGCTTCGCTAAGCGTTGCGGGAGAGGTGGAGGAGATGGGGCGGCTAGGGTTTGGGAGAGGGGAGGTGGCCGGCCACTATGAGGGGTGCGGCCACAATGGCTTTTTTTGTGGCCAGCCCCCTCCCTTGCTCCTCATTATATAGGTGGAACACCCAAGAGTTGGTCTACAAGACTTCGAATAAGACCCCAAACCAAAACCTTCCATATGACATGAAACCTACCCAAGGTGGGATTCCCACTTGAGGTGGGACTCCCACCTTTCCTTGGGAGGGGGTGGCCGGCCACCTTAGGTGGAGTCCACCTGGGACTCCACCCCCTAGGGTTGGCCGGCCATGGTGGTGGAGTCCCTCCGGGTCTCCGCCTTCCAAAGTGATTTCTTCCGGACTTTTCTAGAACCTTCTAGAACCTTCCATAAATGCACCGGATCATTTCCAAACTTGGAATATGACTTCCTATATATATGAATCTTATTCTCCGGACCATTCCGGAACTCCTCGTGATGTCCGGGATCCCATCCGAGACTTCGAACAATACTTCGAACTCCATCCCATATTCAAGTTCTACTATTACAACATCAAACCTTAAGTGTGTCAACCTACGGTTCGTGAACTATGTGGACATGGGTGAGAACTCTCTCCGACCAATAACCAATAGCGGGATTTGGAGATCCATAATGGCTCCCACACATTCAACGATGACTCAGTGATCGAATGAACCATTCACATACGATACCAATTCCCTTTGTCACGCGATATTTTACTTGTCCGAGGTTTGATCATCGGTATCACTCTATACCTTGTTCAACCTCGTCTCCTGACAAGTACTCTTTACTCGTACCGTGGTATGTGGTCTCTTATGAACTTATTCATATGCTTGCAAGACATTAGACGATATTCCACCGAGAGGGCCCAGAGTATATCTATCCGTCATCGGGATGGACAAATCCCACTCGTTGATCCATATGCCTCAACTCATACTTTCCGGATACTTAATCCCACCTTTATAACCACCCATTTACGCAGTGGCGTTTGATGTAATCAAAGTACCTTTCCGGTATAAGTGATTTACATGATCTCATGGTCGAAAGGACTAGGTAACTATGTATCGAAAGCTTATAGCAAATAACTTAATGACGTGATCTTATGCTACGCTTAATTGGGTGTGTCCATTACATCATTCATATAATGATATAACCTTGTTATTAATAACATCCAATGTTCATGATTATGAAACTAATCATCTATTAATCAACAAGCTAGTTAAGAGGCTTACTAGGGACTCATTGTTGTTTACATATCACACATGTATCGATGTTTCGGTTAATACAATTATAGCATGGTATATAAACATTTATCATAAACATAAAGATATATAATAACTATTTTTATTATTGCCTCTTGGGCATATCTCCAACAAGCCGGACTCTAAATCACGAACTATCCTTTGATAGAGAAAGATTTCTTTGCAGTTGTGTTTTCCTGTGAGAAGTTTAGATCATATATCACTGACTTGAAAGTCCGAGTTTACACTGATCGTATGGGCTTGAAAGAAATTCTTTACAGGACAGACGTTAAGCCTAGGATGATTCGGTGGCTTTTGCTTGATGTACCAGCGTGGGTCTTTTTGGCTTATATTGTTTCCATCAATTACATCACTCGCATGTTCCCTGAGGCTTTTGTGGAAATCGTATGTGTTTTGTCGTACTTACGAAGGTCCTTTGATTGTCATCAAAGGCGGCACTCGAATGTTCCATGAGGCTTGGATGAAAACATTGTACACAGCCTACGAGTTTTTATCGGGATCGCTTACTGTATTGATATTATGAATTTTCTATGGTCACGGTGCGTGACGTTATTTGAGAATCTTGAGAATTTGTCGGGGGTCCCGAATCAATTGAATACTTCATATGGAATAGCACTTGTACAGACGAAACTTGAACTTTATTAATAAGTTTGCAACGGAAAGTAAGCTAAACTGCTTATGGCTTAAAAGGCCTTATTGAAAATAAAACTATTGTGAAAAGTAAAGATATATGCCACCGCTCGTCTTCTTAAGTAAGAGGAGGGTCTTATTGGATTTGGCCAACGTCTGCTGACGTGCCGATAGCTTCCAGTGCGGTGCCGATAGCTTCTGTCGAGGCATTGGTAACTGCTGCCGAAGTATTAGTGGTTTCTGTCGAGGCACTAACAACTTCTACCAAAGTTTTGATGACTTGTACTGATGTAGCAAGATCATCGGGCTGTTTATTTGACTTCTTGATGCTGTCTACCTCCTTGGGTTTAGATTCCCCGTCTTCAAGAGCTAATTTTTTGGGAACAATATCCAGGGTTTTAATTTCCTGCTTTATCCCGAACTTGGCGGCAATCTTCTGAAATTCTCGGTCACAATTTTCTGACCGAGAAAAACTTCCGTGAATCGTGATATTGGTTCCATTGTTGACTGGCATCTTGAGCTTTAGATATGCATAATGAGGTACAACCATGAATTTGGCATAGGCTGGTCTTCCAAGGATAGCATGGTACTGTGATTTCCAGTTTACTACCTCGAACTCGAGCCTTTCCCTCCTGAAATTATCGGGTTTGCCGAAGGCGACATTCAAAGAGATCTTGCCGAGAGGGTATGTTGGTAAGGTCGGAACAATGCCATGAAAGCCCGTATCAGATTCCTGCAACATATCAGTTGTAATGCCCATCACCTTGCCCTGCTTGTGAATATGAGATTTAATCCGCTTCCTCCATCCATAAATACTTTGCTCATGGTGAATCCGCCAATTTGTGCTTTGAGTACGAAAGCGGCGTGGCCTGGCCTCGGAATAGACATCGGTGGTCGGCTCTACTGAACAAGATGCTTTGTGCACACTAATCAATGAATTCGGGAACGTTCGCCATGGTGACTTATGCAAGATTGATTTCTTGCGTAAGTTCCTTCATCTCCCTCCTAGAGACACCAGTTTTGTGGATCATGCTCATCTGTCCTCGAGGTGGAGGAAAAACTTATTTGGGTTCGTGAGGCTGGACTTGCTGAACTTGATGCTGCGGTGGAGGCGGCGGGTTAGGGGCTGCATTCCAGGTACTGTCGGGTACGTTTTCCCTTTATTTGACTCATAAAATTTTGGAGATCAAGAAACTGTCGGCGGTCCCTGAGCAGATGACTCGACTTCTTGGTGTTATCTTTCGGATCGATGTATGCATGTATGCAACAGGGAGCATTCAGCTGCTCGGCAAACGGGAGTTCCGGCACTCACGGTGGTCGATCCTTGTAATTGCCTCGACTTCCTCCGGACCCGCTGCGGTTGCTATCCCAATGATCATCGCGTCTGTCGCTGCACCGATCATCATACCGGTCATCACGTCGATCAGGGTAGCCTGCAGCAACGATGTTGGTGTCGCCGAATGTTTCATATCCACGGTCTCTCCTCTTTTTGCGACTGTCGCGTCGATGACCCGAATCGTTTTCGTGCTTCTGATCATCGTCTTCATCATCGTTGTGCGGGCGTGGTTTTCGTACATGGTCTTCTCCATCAGCCCAGCTATTGGAAATTTCCATGAGTTTTGTGATAGTCTTGGGCTTCTTACGGCCGAGTTCTTCGAGGTAGGATTCCCGTCGGATACCGTCACTGAAAGCGTTGATTGCCCTGTCGATGGAGACATCTTCAGTTCAGAAGCTTAGTGAAGCGCCCGATGTATGCACACCGACTCCTTTGGATTTTGGTGGCATTGGCGTAACTCTTCGATTCCAATGGGTCTCTTGTATGTGACTTGGAAGTTTTTGACGAAAGCATCGACCAAGTCTTCCCAGGATCTAATGGATCCCTTCGGCAGGCCTCTCAACCATGCTCGTGCCGAGTCTTTCAGGTACAGCTGCAGACATTGCATTGCCGCCACTTGATTTCCCTTGTCCAAGATCACAGTCTGTAGGTAATCATCAATCCATGACCTCGGCTCCTGCTAACCGTCGTATTTGGCTGCATCGGTGGGCATTGGCTTGAATCTCTTCGGCGGCATTGTCTCCCGGATTTTCTGGCTCAGGCAATTGGCACCACGAAGCTCTCCATCATGCTCTTGGGTTTCTTTGGAATCGTCCCTTTCAAAGCCAACACGTGCAACACGTCAGCGGCGAGCTTTATCAACTTTATTCTGTGTGGTATCGTCACAGGCGTCCTTTGACTGTGAACAATGCTTAGAGCCGCTATCATGGTGTGTAGTTTTCTCCTTCCTAGGGGTGAGCTTGTCTCCGAGGATCGCAAGACTTTCCAGGGCGCCCCGATGAGCTGGTGCCATCGGATTGTCGGATGTTGGCTGGTTATTGATCAGATAGGCGCAAGGTTGGCCGTCGCCCCTTCAAAAGTTTTGGGCCTGAGCATGCCTGTTGTATCCATTGTCATGAAAGAATTGGAGAGGTTCGATGTAATCTCCCTTGCATCTGCTTCCAAGAGGCGGGGGAACGGACGATACCTTCCAGATCCTTGATTGCTTCTAGAGGCACTCCCAAGAGAGGATAGCCCCCTTCGTCGCTCGCTTGATAAATCGGCTACCTGCCGGCGTCGATCAAGTTCAGCTTGCTCATTTGCTAACCGAACTCGGTTCTTCTCCAGAATGACATGATATGCGCTGAGGGTGCCTGTCGATACTCCGATGGGGAGTCGAGTGTTGTTGACTACGGCGTTATGAGCAGCTTCCCACTCTTTCCTGGACACGGTGTATGTGTTGTCGGCATTACTGCCGCTAGCTTCGCCATCTCGTCGCCTCTCGCGATTCACGCGTGGGGTGTGCTCAGCCTCAGAGATCTCGACTCCTGTTTGAGGTTTGATAACAACGCATATTTGGTGACGAGCTGCTCGCATTGCGGCTATGGCGGTGATGTTGCCAATATTTTCTTTGTTGGAGGAGTACTTGGTGCTGCAGACGAACGGTGAAGCATCTGAGCCAAGTTCGTGCCTGGTGTCGCAGTTGAGGCAGTAATATGATGTCAGATCTGATGACCAGGAATGATCATACCCGACAGACATGGTGGACATGGCATGACACGACGGTGATGATGAAGACGCCGGAGTCGAGACCGATAGCACAGCCGATAGATCGACCACGGTTGGTGATGAAGCACTAGATGTAGCTGTCGATGAAGTCGTGGTTTTCGCCGTGCTAGGCTCGATCGGGCCCGAGAGCCGAAGAATGCCCCAGAGTCGATGCGGAAGTGTATGCTCCCGAATGGCATGTCCATTCTGCCGCGCAGGCCTGAGAATGCCGAACGCGACGCGTCGGTGTGCGGACTGAATTCGAAGGACCCGAAACGAATCGATTTCCCCAAGTTTGGCGATGATGGAGTCGATGGTGGTGTTGATGTCGGCGAAGTAGCCGATATGATCAGAACAGCCGATGAAGTGCCTTGTACCAGCAGGTTTCCCACAGACGGCGCCAATTGATGAGGGAGCTCCTCGGCAATGCCCACCATGAGGGGTTAGGATTGACGGAATCCTGCAGGCTAACACGAGACATCGGATACCAAACCAACAGGGAGAGAGATTTACCCAGGTTCGGGGCCCTCGATGAGGTAAAACCCTTACTTCCTGCTTGTACGATCTTGATTTATCGAGTAAAATAGGTTAGAATGGGGTAGCCGATAGACTACTATGGTCGACTCGCCGGGAGGCAAGGATTCTAGGGTTTGTGTATGCTAAGTTGTGATAGTTTCGTGTCTTCTTGTTCTGTTGTTCGGTAGGCCCTCTCCTGGCCTTTATATAGGAGGCTGGGTCTCGAGAGTCCTCTCCGAACAAGACTAGATTACAATGAGATCTAAACCAATCCTTCATTTATTGACGCCTTCTTGCCTTATCCGTCAAGAATCCATCTTCTGGTAGCTTTCCTTCATTGCAACCGACATACGGGCCCACCTTGGTCTTGGATAATCTTCGTGGGCCCCTAGTTGGGCCAAGGGAGGTAGACTAATGTCGGGTACCCTAAGGGTAATGCCCACATCACCAACCAAACCTACATGCCCAACTCGTCGCAACAGCGGAAGAGGAAGCAGTCGTAGAGCGATCCCCCCTCGCCGCCATGGTCGGCCAGGGAAATTAGCTTTTCATTGCCTTCGATGCCACTGCGCCTCTCCCCCTCGCCTCCTCGGCCGACCAGGAGAAAGAAGGGCGGCCTTCGACCGCTGTAACAGAGAGAGCTGCCTAGAGAGCCCTTTATTCTTGGAGATCCAGGACGAAGAGAATCTCGCAGCTTGCACTGGGTCCTGGCCGCCAGAGACCTAGTCTCCCTACTCAAAAAAACCGGCAAACAGCCGAAAAACCTACATCTAATCCTAGATCTTACTCTGGTGCCTCTCCCCCGCCATCTCCGGCTGACCAAGCCGGCGGAGATAGCTCGGGATCGGCCCGGTCTCTGCTGGTCAAGGCACGCGGAAGGAGGAGAAGGGGGGGGGGGGGGGGGGGGGAGGAGGGAGAGAGAGGAAGTCTTGTCTGTTGTAATACAACATCAATTTATTCTTATCAAATATTCTACACTTCTGCAGAGCATGCAACGGCCAGATTACATAGGAGATACAAAATATTCAGGTTCATGGAAGGACGGACTTAGGCGGCGGGCAGTTCAGCCTGCAGTCAATGTCAGTTGCATAGCAGGTTCCATTGTTGGCACCATACAGGCAGCAGTAACACAAGTCGCCGCATGGTCGCAGCACCAGCCTCTTGCAGGAGAATATGTCCGGCCCAGGCCCTTGACCTGCAAAATAGTTTCAGCACTAAAAGAGTCAGCATACATATACAGTGCATGTCTGCAAGCTTAGTAAATAATCTTTTTTTTAACAAGGCTTAGTAGATAATCAGAGAGAAGGTACAAACTCACTCTTAGACTGTGACGTGAAGCATCCGAGAAGAACGAAGAAAAGCACCAGAGCATAGACGGCCTGCTTCATGTAGTTCGCCATTCGCGGGTGGTTCAAGGTCTTCAAAAGTAACAAAGATGGTACTAACAACAGGATGATTTGCTCCATGGCTGATGTCTATATATAGGAGTACATACACATAGGCAGGCATGCAGTAACTACATTGGTTACCTTCTACGATTTAATTCATTACAGCCGGATTGTCAAAATCTCTATCTGGGGCAAAATCTTATAACAAAAAGATTATCCAGGGATCAAATTAATGCGGCTTAATTTGTAGTAATTTGTTTCTCCCTTTTTCCTATCTGCAAAATATCTGGCAGGAGATTAAGATCTATTGCTTTCCAATAAAAGTTTTCCTATTTTATACAAATGTGGTTGGGCTGGCTGATATGGGTAATAATTAATGTTGTCATAATTGTTCAAAAACCGTCAGCCCACCCAGATGATCCTGCCCCACCGTTTCTTAGGGTGTAAGTATTTCTACGTTTGATCCTCATTCACCTACCTTTCGGAGAGTGGTGTTTTGGCACGTGTGGTAGCATATGCTTTCTTTATTTTAAAATGCATGTTACATATATTTTGAATTTTTTAAATTGAAACGAAAAATCTGCACGTACATATTCACGTGCTACATGCTCATAAGTTTCATAAAAAATCAGCTTATCATGTGGCATGAGTAAAAAATACAAAATTCAATGCAAAAAGTAAGACTTTTTAGAAGATATTTTTTGTCCTTTTTAATAGACCATAAAAATATTGGTTCCTCGCCAAAATGGACGAAGAAACATATAATTTAGGGCTGTACATATAGAATTTTTGTCAATTTTTTTTACATTTCAAAATATAATATTTTGATACATATGGCATATGCAACCGTGAGCCGAATTGAATTTCCATACTCTTCCCCCTTATACAAACCCATATATTCTATATTCTATAGAGGGAGACACACAATTAAGAATAAAGATTTGGTCCCACTATTTTTTTGTGTCTATTTACTTTTCACATCTTTTTTTTTGACAATCAATACCACATATATTCATAGCAACAAATAGTACATGGTAGAGATACATGAACTGACTCCAACGATTACAAAATAACATCTAAAAGATAGTAACAAATCTTCGAGGTCTTCAATTTCTTTCTTCTTCCAGAACACAATCTTGTACTCATCTGAAGGCATCCAAAGATAAATAACGAACCATAAACCTGTAGATACCGATGAAAGTTCTCCAATAATATTTTGAGCCGCAATGCCAAGGCTGCATGCACGCACACACCCATTAAAGCAGTCATACAACATTGGCAAGAGTACCAAGATCAGTATGTCAGGGAATAATAACCGACTAGCTTTGTCGTCATCGATGGAGAGCCGAGAGTACGAATCACCATTGTCGAGGATGTAGCAACCGGGACAAAAACTACGAGGATAATCCTCTTCGCGGCAACAACGACAAAAGATCCAAAATCGATCTGGCGAAGCAAGATCCGAAGACCCATACCTAGGAAATTGTGATTGTTCAACACCACCATTGACGCCGGGAAGAAGATCTTGTCGCCGAACGAAAACTCGAAGATCACTTATTGCAGATGATGCCATCTCCATTGAGGGGAAACCAACAAGAAGGCGGCTACAAAAATTCTAACATAATATAATGAAAACAATACTTTTATTCGAAACTCCACGCATAGATCGGGTTCCCCACTCCTCCTGACGTCGGCGAAGCCGACCGGAGGAGGGGGAACCAATCTATGGAGGATGATGAACTGGCGGCGGCTAGGGTTGAGGCGGCGGCTGAGAGGAGAGACGGGAGGAAAAGACTTTCACATCTTTGGTTGCCTCGCATGTTGTAACATCCCAATTTCCAATCAATGAAGGAGAAGAATTTCAAATATTCAAAATTCAGAACCAACAAAAACTTTTATTTGCATATAGTGCCATGCATAAGGTTTGTGCATTATTGTATGAGATTGCCATGATGATTGTTTGCTTGCTTAGGCCTAATACCTAAAACCCTAACTTGGATCCTTTGAAGATCACAAAGAAAAGCAAAGAGGAAGAAAAGAAATAAAATAGAAAAATCACCAAAACCCTCACATATGGTTTATGCCATTTTTGCAAATCTTCAACCTAGACCATTTTGGCTTGCACCATTAGTTGAAGAATGTTAATATACAATTATTAACACTTTTGGATGCAAAGAAACTCAAATTAAATCAAATTTTAAATCAAATTGTGCTCACATGCACTAATGGTCAAATCTGCCAATTTTAGCCTGATGCCTACTTTGAGCCTCTGTATTAAGAGATTTTCAAACCAAACAAATCCAAATCTTTGCACCTCATCCAAGACCACATCAAGGTGAACAACTTTGGTAAAGCACACCCCTGTAAATTCTTGCTAGATTCAAAACTATGCTCAAGCAAAGTTGGAACTTTTTAACAGATTCAACATCGCACCCAATTTGAAATTTTGCAATTCTTTGTAAATTTGAAAACCACCACCACCAATGTGTGTCCTTGATCACATGAATCAACACCACCAAGTTTCATTCAAAAATTTCAAAATTGAATTCATGCGGCCATTTTTGCAAACACCTAGTGAGCAAATCAAACCAAATCCCAAAATCACTATTCTAAATAGTGTTTGGCCCAATTTCTGAAACCAACTTGACTAAACCTTGTCCCCTAGTCCCCTCTCACCCAAACCCCTGCATATGAACCCTAGCCATGGCAAGACATGGCCTAGCCATGGCCATGCCGGCCATGCTCACCATGTCCCTTGCCCCTCTCACTCCTCTCACCTCCAACCCTGCCCACCATGTCCTGCTGCACCTCCTTGATCCCCTGAATCCACTGGTACCCGCCATTGGTCGAGGAGAGCCCGACATGGCCCAGACCAGCACGCGCCCATGGCGCCCAGTACGCCAGGACGTGCACGGGCACGTCGGGCACGCGTCGCCTCGACGCCTCACACCTCCCCTGGACCCCCTCTTCCGCCCTAAGCTCCACCACGTTACCAGGAACATCGCAGACACCTCCTTGTCACCGACCCGCGCCCGCCGTCGCCGGAGACGAGACGAATTCCCGCCGCGGCCGCGCAGTACACCGTACGCTCCCGACCAAGTTCGGCACCGCCCAGCCGCCGTTGCCGCCAGGAGGACCGCACCGACACGCTGAACAGAACGCCGCCCTCGCCTACCCCTCTAGCTCGCCGTAACGCCCGCGCCATGGTCGACCTAGCCGCAGCACCCTGCCTCCTTCCGCCATTATAAATAGCGAGCTCCCCTCGCTTCATTCCCCACACCAACTCGCTCCTCTCATCTCCCTCAACCTCCTCGACCACCTCCCCTCCTCGATTAGCCGCTGTAGCCACGCAATTTCATCGCCGGAGCCGTGAAGCCGCCGCGGACGCCGCCGTCGATTGGAGCCGCCCCAGGACACGCCGCCGGTACCAGGAGCTTCGCCGTCGTCGACATCGTCCTCGCGCACACTGCCATCCCTTGCTAGAGCTCCGGTGAGCTCGCCGGACCCCTACCCCCGCCGCGCCAGTGCACCTCTTTCGTCAGAGATGACGGCGCGTGAGC
>NC_061513.1:298073390-298092866 GCF_022539505.1 Lolium rigidum
ACCGACGGGTGGAGCCCACTGCTTGTGAAGGTAAAGCACACGTCCGTTGGGAACCCCAAGAGGAAGGTATGATGAGTACAGCAGCGAGTTTTTCCTCAGTAAGAAACCAAGGTTATCGAACTGTAGGGATTCGTTGCATAGAAAACAAAAAAATTCCTACCGCGAGAACGCAATCCAAGCGAAGATGCAATCTAGAAGACGGGAGCATCGAGGAGATGATCGAGACTCACCCTTGAAGATTTCCAAAGCCTACAAGATGAGGCTCTTGTTGCTGCGGTAGACGATCACTTGCCGCTTGCAAAAGCGCGTAGAAGATCTTGATCACGGTGCCACGATCGGGCAGCACCTCCGTACTCGGTCACACGTTCGGTGTTGATGAAGACGACGTCCTTCTCCCCGTTCCAGTGGGCAGCGGAAGTAGTAGCTCCTCCTTGAATCCGGCAGCACGACGGCGTGGGGCGATGGAGAACTCCGGCGGAGCTTCGCTAAGCTTTGCGGGAGAGGTGGAGGAGAGGGGGCGGCTAGGGTTTGGGAGAGGGGGGCGCCGACCACTATAGGGTGCGGCCACCTTGTGGTCTTGGGGTGGCCGGCCCCCTCCCCTTGTCCCTCATTATATAGGTGGAACACCCAAGAGTTGGTCTACAAGTCTTCGAATAAGACCCCAAACCAAAACCTTCCATATGACATGAAACCTACCCAAGGTGGGATTCCCACTTGAGGTGGGATTCCCACCTTCCTTGGAGGGGTGGCCGGCCACCTTTGGTGGAGTCCACCTTGGACTCCACCCTCTAGCGTTGGCCGGCCATGGGTGGTGGAGTCCCTTCGGGACTCCGCCTTCCAAAGTGATTTCTTCCGGACTTTTCTAGAACCTTCTAGAACCTTCCATAAATGCACCGCATCATTTTCAAACTTATAAAATGACTTCCTATATATGAATCTTGTTCTCCGGACTATTCCGGAACTCCTCGTGATGTCCGGGATCCCATCCGAGACTTCGAACAATACTTCGAACTCCATTCCATATTCAAGTTCTACTATTACAACATCAAACCTTAAGTGTGTCACCCTACGGTTCGCGAACTATGTAGACATGGTTGAGATCTCTCTCCGACCAATAACCAATAGCGGGATCCGGAGATCCATAATGGCTCCCACATATTCAACGATGACTTAGTGATCGAATGAACCATTCACATACGATACCAATTCCCTTTGTCACGCGATATTTTAGTTGTCCGAGGTTTGATCATCGGTATCACTCTATACCTTGTTCAACCTCGTCTCCTGACAAGTACTCTTTACTCGTACCGTGGTATGTGGTCTCTTATGAACTTATTCATATTCTTGCAAGACATTAGATGACATTCCACCGAGAGGGCCCAAAGTATATCTATTCGTCATCAGAATGGACAAATCCCACTGTTGATCCATATGCCTCAACTCATACTTTCCGGATACTTAATCCCACATTTATAACCACCCATTTACGCAGTGGCGTTTGATGTAATCAAAGTACCTTTCCAGTATAAGTGATTTACATGATCTCATGGTCATAAGGACTAGGTAACTATGTATCGAAAGCTTATAGCAAATAACTTAATGACGTGATCTTATGCTACGCTTAATTGGGTGTATCCATTACATCATTCATATAATGATATAACCTTGTTATTAATAACATCCAATGTTCATGATTATGAAACTAATCATCTATTAATCAACAAGCTAGTTAAGAGGCTTACTGGGGTGTAGCGACCTCACCTTTTAAAGGTGCCGATCTCTGTGCGTATCTGTGCTAGTCCCTGGATCAATCGCTAGCACACACAGTACAAGATGTAATACCAAGAAACATGGGTCTTTATTACATCGTATGATCCAGAATTTACATAAAGGATTACAAATTGCATAGCACAAGGCTAGCATATCATCAGAGTTTCACAACAAATAAACATAGACAGCATGGAGTCCTTCGTCTTCATGTGCCACAGGCGAGCATGTTGAGGATAGACTCGTAACCCTAACCATCGTAACTCACTCGTCTTTCAAAACATCTGCAACATGAAAAGTTACAGCCACGAATGGTCAATACTTTGAATGTATTGGCAAGATGACACTATAGTGGACTCAAATGGCAACCTAACACTTAAGTGTACATTTGGCTGGTAGAGCTCAGGCATATTTGCATAAAGCCAGTTTTCTCCTATCATTTGTCAAATCTTTTTCTTTCATACTAATTAAGCGGTACCATTGATAGAAATCAATGAACCTGGAAACCACCGGTAAAGCCCCGGTGAATCCTCCTACCCATGATCAACTTGGTTTGGGCGAACTACCCCTGTAGACTCAGACCATAGACATGGCACGGGACCTACTAGCCGATAGTCACTTGCACCAATTGTCATAACCCTGTTCACCCATCAAGTTTTATTTAAGAAGTTGGGATGAGGAGACTTTCGAACATGTGCCTTGTCAGTTCGTCAAATTGTCCGTAACCGGGGACACGACTAAGTACTTAGATTTAACACTCTGCAGAGGTTGTACAAATTTACCCACATGACCTAGTCTGCTCTTCTTCCATGATGCACATTTTGCTCAAATGGACAGATGTCGACTAGGACGAGAGTTTTCCGAAGTGATCCCCCAGACCTTTCTCTACGGACCCGTACCAACCTACAATCCCCTACATCATCTGTCACGTAGGATCCGGGTTCTCACAACGTACTCTGTCAAGCCAGAGCCCATATAGCATGTGGTTGTACGGTAAGCTAATGAGCAAGGTTGTCTATTATCTCTTTGTTCCTGGGTGGCCGTCCACAAGTGCAATACACACAACCGCCATAGATATGACTCCGGTGTAACCACTCAACATAATCCAATCCAAGCCACATTCCACCCAGGTAGTTCATTGAATTTAGTTGTTTTTCCATAACCACTACTAAAACATTTTCGTAGCATAGCTAAGTATCAACTAAATTCAATGGCGACAAAATATAGTTAGGTGGAAGTAGCTATCTACTGGGATTACAAAAGCAAAGCATATCCCTAGACTTACTACAAAAATTACTACGGTGCAAAAATAAAATCTAGGACATTTGTGAGGGTGTGTCACTTGCCTTTTGGTAGTCGAAGAGGGTTCACTTCCCTTAATCAAAACACGTAGCTCTCCGTATGAACTATAACATAAAAATAGCACAACATAAACACACAATTCATAACAACATAATACAATCAAGGCAAACAATTTGAAAAACGCTCTATGGTACTAAGTTGTGGCTTGAGGTTTTGGCTTGCAAGGTATGGTTCGATAGATTGGGAAGGGTCATGTACTTAGAAAGGAAAAGATTATCCAAGTCAAATGCTTACGAGGAAAAGATTAACAATGGCATATGGTCAAGGGTTGTTTGCTACACCGGTATGAATAATTGGAAGGATTGATATGTTATTCTAATATGTGGAATGACCCATGTGAATAGAATCACACAAGTATCAAATGCAATTTGACATAGTGTTATAACACTTATCAAAGTAGCAGAAGATCATATATAGTATTAGGTATGAACTAATGATATATTGAACTACTCAGATAACTCATTTGAAATTTGAATAGTTCAAATTAAGTTTAAGGTTGAACGATATGGGGTTGGATAGACATGAATGATATTGGGATTTTGGTTCGCGGATCCTACGGGAAAACAAGGGTTCAAAACATGTGCTATGTAGTAGAGTGTCTCAACATAACATTTACACAGGGGAAAATCGATAGCTAAGATTTGTCACCATTTACTCAAATAACTCAATTGTCATTTGAATAATATAGACTAGGATAATATGTTGTAGAGAGATTTGATCATGGAACAAGATGAACATGTCTAAAAGATTTTCATATTCGAAGAACGATATTGTGGACCCTAAAAATACCGCGAAAATAATGTTTACAAAGCCGACATGCAAAATGTCTAAAATGGTCTACGCATTTTACTGATTCTAACGATATAAGATTTGTCGAAAACCGACGTGTAGAACTTAAGATATTGATTTTACGAAACTAGACATTTCGCGGTTACATTTTTAAAGTCGTCGGAAAAAGTTTCTCGGATGCAAGAACTTTCTACACGAAAGTTGTAGAGAAATTTTTTACAAACTTAACGAAAGAACCACTATTCTAAACGGATATCTAGATTTAAAGTTACGGAAATTAAAAGTTTCAAGTCAGCTAGTACAACTATGAATTCGATCGATCGGTTGTTCACGTGTGAGAAACAGATAACGTGGCAGTATATGATACGCTGGACCGGTTCAAGTGATCTAATAGCAACCGTTAGATTGAGATCTAATAGACTAGACTGCACTTTGTTCAACTTAGGAAAGGAAACTAACAGCTGATGTATCGACCACTTACGTAGGAGACGCTTGGTCGCGGTTTCACTCGGCAAAGTGGAGGATGGTGTGCAGAACGACGCGCGGGAAGACGAAGGCGACGGTGAGGACGGAGGCTGCGGCTCGTACGTGGAGGTTCCCAGTGTCCTGGTGGTCTCCGTCGGCGGCGGAGTGGTGGAGGTCCTCGGTGGCCGGCGTTCCTCGGACGGACATGGCGCTGCTCCGGCGAGCTCGGGTTGATGCTGTGCTGCGAGAGAGCGAGAAGGAGCAGCAGCAGCGCTGCTGCGTGAGGGAGAGAAAGAGAGAGCGTCGTGGCCTTGTGGTGTGCTGGGAGGCTCCATGGGCAGGGGTATTTATAGGCGCTGAAGCTAGAGTGAGGAACGTCCAGGTGAGATGCACCAGGGTTGCACGGGGCTGGGCGAGGATCGCGCGGGCGTGATACGCGCGAGCGAAATTCACGCGCGGAGGCTGCACCTGCGCGCGCGGACGATCGCGCGGCTGCGCCGTGGCGTGCGAGTGGAGCTGGGCCGCGCTGCTTGGGCCGGGGCGAGCTGGGCCGTTCGGCCTGGCCGTTTTTTTTCCTTTTTCTTTTAAACCAGAAATTGAGAATACATTTTTGGAGTATCAAAAAAAAATCGGAAAAATGCAAATGGGGTACTTTGGATTCGCTATGAAAAATACTTTAATATAAGATCAAATTTGAGATGAAAACATAAACTTTATAAAATCAAAATTTGACATATATGTCTATGTGGCTATATTGCCTTTTTAGGGTTTAAATATTTTCACAAAATAATGATTTTATAATTTTCAAAACTTCCGAGCAAAATAGGGTATTATTGCCAAATCTTTTGAAAACCAAGGTTTATGAAAACTCTATTTTTTTGGAACTATCTTTTCAATAAACACAAAAGTTTTAATTCCTTGCGAAATTTCAACTATGACAAACAAACAAACACTCGCTTTATTTTATTTTCACATTCCAAATTTTTGGGATGTGACAAGCTTACTGGGAACTCATTGTTTGTTTACATAACACACATGTATCAATGTTTCGGTTAATACAATTATAGCATGGTATAAAAACATTTATCATAAACATAAAGATATATAATAACCACTTTTATTATTGCCTCTTCGGCATATCTCCAGCAGTCTCCCACTTGCACTAGAGTCAATAATCTAGATTACATTGTAAGGTACCTAACACCCATCGCATTCTGGTGTTGGTCATGCTTTGCCCTAGGGAGAGCTTTAGTCAACGGATCTGCTACATTCAGATCAGTGTGTACTTTACAAATCTTTACTTCTCCATCTTTGATGTACTCGCGAATCGAATGATAACGCAGCTTGATATGCTTCAGCCTCTTGTGTGACCTTGGTTCTTGTGCATTGGCGATGTCACCCATGTTGTCACAATAGATGACTAGTGGGTCCAATGCACTAGGAACTACACCGAGCTCTACAATGAACCTCTTCATCCATACCGCTTCTGATGAAGCCTCTGAAGCCGCTATGTACTCCGATTATGTTGATGACTTCGCCACCATGCACCGCTTCGAGCTTGCCCAGCTCTATCGCAGCACCATTCAATATAAACATGTACCCGCGATTGTGACTTAGAGTCATCAGGATCAGTGTTCCAACTTGCATCGGTGTAACTTGTTACAACGAGCTCTTGGTCACCTCCATAACAAAGAAACATATCCTTAGTTCTTTTCAAGTACTTCAGGACATTCTTGACCGCTGTCCAGTGTTCCTTTCCTGGATCACTTTGATATCCGCTAGTCAAACTAACAGCATGTGCTATATCCGGTCTAGTACATAGCATGGCATACATGATAGAGCCTACTGCCGAGGCATAGGGGATCTGACTCATCCTTTCTCTTTCTTCTGCCGTAGCCGGACCTTGAGACTTACTCAAGACCTTGCCTGGTAACATAGGTAAGAATCCTTTCTTACTTTCGTCCATTTTAAACTTCTTTAGAATCTTGTCCAGGTATGTACTCTGTGATAGCCCTATTAGACGTCTTGATCTATCTCTATAAATCTTGAGGCCTAATATATACGATGCTTCACCAAGGTCTTTCATTGAAAAACTATTATTCAAATAACCTTTTACATCGCTTAATAGTTCTATATCATTCCCAATCAATAGTATGTCATCTACATATAATATCGAGAACGCTACAGAGCTCCCACTCACTTTCTTGTAAATACAGGCCTCTCCATGACACTCGTATAAACCCGAAGTCTTTGATCACCTTATCAAAGCGTCGGTTCCAACTTCTCGATGCTTGCTTCAGTCCATAAATTGAACGCTGAAGTTTGCATACTTTGTCGACATTTTTAGGATCGACAAAACCTTTGGGTTGTACCATATACAACTCTTCCTCAATGTCTCCATTAAGGAACGCCGTTTTGACATCCATCTGCCAAATCTCATAATCGAAAAATGCAGCTATTGCTAACAAAATCCTCACAGATTTTAGTTTCGCTACAGGTGAGAAAGTCTCATCGTAGTCAACACCTTGAATTTGTCGGAAACCCTTTGCGACAAGTCGAGCTTTATAAACGATAATATTACCATCAGCATCTATTTTTCTCTTGAAGATCCATTTATTCTCGACAGCCTTGCGGCTATCAGGTAAGTCTACCAAAGTCCACACTTTGTTATCATACATGGATCCCATTTCGGATTTCATGGCTTCTTGCCATTTGTTGGAATCTGGGCTCATCATTGCTTCTTCATACGTCGCAGGGTCTTCATCATTGTTATCCACAATCATGACATTTAGACAATGATCATACCAATCAGGAGTGGCACCTTCCCTTGTCGATCTGCGAGGTTCAGTAGCTATCTCGTTTGAAGTTTCATGATCATTATCATTAGCTTCCTCTGTTGCCGGTGTAGGCGGCACAGGAACATCTTCCGGCATCGCGCTACTCGATCAACGAGCAAAGATTCATCAATCTCATCGAGTTCTACTTTTCTTCCAGATCACTTCTTTAGTGAGAAATTCTTTCTCAAGAAAGGTTCCGTTCTTAGCAACAAAGATCTTGCCTTCGGATCTGTGATAGAAAGTGTACCCTATAGTTTCCTTAGGGTATCCTATGAAGACGCATTTCTCCGCTTTGGGTTCTAGCTTGTCCGGTTAAAACTTTTTTACATAGGCTTCGCAACCCCAAACTTTAAGGAACGACAGCTTAGGTTTCTTATTAAACCATAATTCATACGGTGTCGTTTCAACGGATTTTGATGGTGCTCTATTTAAAGTGAATGCGGCTGTCTCTTAATGCATAACTCCAAAATGATAAAGGTAAATCGCAAGAGACATCATAGAACGAACCATATCTAAGAGAGTTCGATTACGACGTTCGGACACACCGTTTCGTTGAGGTGTTCCCGATGGTGTCAATTGTGAAAGTATTCCGCATTTCTTTAAATGCATGCCAAACTCATAACTCAGATATTCACCTCCGCGATCAGATCGTAGAAATTTAATCTTCTTGTTACGTTGATTTTCTACTTCACTTTGGAATTCCTTAAACTTCTCGAAAGTTTCGGATTTATGTTTCATTAAATAGATATACCCATATCTACTCAAATCATCTCGTGAAGGTTAGAACATAACGATAACCACCGCGCGATGCTACACTCATTGGTCCACACACATCGGTATGTATGATTTCCAATAAGTCCGTAGCTCGCTCCATAATACCGGAGAATGGAGTCTTAGTCATTTTTCCCATTAGACATGCTTCGCATCTATCAAGTGACTCAAAGTCAAGTGATTCAAGTAATCCATCGGTATGGAGTTTCTTCATGCGTTTCACTCCAATATGACCAAGACGACGATGCCACATATAAGTAGAATTATCATTCAATTTAATTCGCTTAGCATCAATGTTATGAATATGCGTATCACTACTATCGAGATCTAACAGAAATAAACCATTCTTTTCAGGTGCTCGACCATAAAAGATATTATTCATAAAAATCGAGATCTAACAGAAATAAACCATTTTTTTCAGGTGCTCGACCATAAAAGATATTATTCATAAAAATAGAACAACTATTATTCTCAGACTTGAATGAATAACCGTCTTGCATTAAACAAGATTCAGATATAATGTTCATGCTCAACGCGGGTACAAAATAACAATTATTGAGGTTTAAAACTAATCCCGAAGATAGATGTAGAGGAAGTGTGCCGACAGCGATCACATCGACTTTGGATCCATTTCCAACGCGCATCGTCACTTCATCCTTTAGTAGTCTTCGTTTATTCTTTAGTTCCTGTTTCGAGTTACAAATATGAGCAACCGAACCAAGTATCAAATACCCAGGTACTAGTACGAGAACCAGTAAGATAAACATCTATAACATGTATATCAGATATACCTTCTTTCTTCTTCTTGACAAGGCCGCTCTTCAGATCCTCCAAATACTTGGAGCAATTACGCTTCCAGTGTCCCTTCTCCTTGCAGTAATAGCACTCAGCATCAGGCTTAGGGCCAGTCATAGATTTCACAGGAGGCGTGGCAGCTTTCTTGCCACTCTTCTTGTTCTTGCCTTTAGACTTGCCCTGTTTCTTGAAGCTGGTGATCTTGTTGACCATCAACACTTGGTGCTCTTTCTTAATCTCAATCTCAGCAGATTTTAGCATGGCGAAGAGTTCAGGTAACTCTTTGTTCATGTTCTGCATATTGTAATTCATCACAAAGTTCTTGTAACTAGGTGGCAGTGATTGAAGGACACGATTAATCCCCAGTCTGTTAGGAATCACTATTCCCAAGTCACTGAGTTTCTTGGCATGCCCGGTCATGGCGAGCATGTGCTCACTAATGGAGCTGCCTTCTTCCATCATGCAACTGAAGAAGTGTTTCGATGCTTCATAGCATTCCACGGCCGCATGAGTTTCAAAGATAGTTTTCAACTCATTGACTAACTCATGTGGATCGTGGTGCTCAAAACGTTTTTGAAGATCGGCTTCCAGACTGCATAAGATGGCACACTGAACTTGAGAGTACCGAGTTTTCCGAGTCGCGTAAACATTCTTCACTTCATCAGTTTCAGTTTCTGCAGGAGGGTCACCTAGTGGTGCATCAAGCACCTATTGCAGGCTTCCGCCATTGAGGAAGATCCTCACATGACGGAACCAGTCGGTGAAGTTGCTACCGTTGCTCTTAAGCTTTTCTTTCTCTAGGAACTGGTTAAAATTGATTGGGGACGCCATATCTACAACATATATTTGCAATAGTTTAGACTAAGTTTATGACAAATTGAGCTCAAATTTTAATTTAACAAAATTAAAAACTAGGTGAACTCCCACTCAAAACAATATCCCTCGCATTGTCTTAGTGATCACACGAACCAAATCCACCACACCAAGTCCGATCATCACGAGACAAGATGTAACTTCAATGGCGAACACTCAAAGTGTTCATCATATCAATCATATGATTCATGCTCTACCTTTCGGTATCATGTGTTCCGAGACCATGTCTGTACATGCTAGGCTCGTCAAGGCCACCTTAGTATCCGCATGTGCAAAACTCGGCTTGCACCCGTTGTATGCACTTGTTGAGTCTATCACACCCGATCATCACGAGATGCTTCGAAACGACAAGTCTTGGCAACGGTGCTACTAAGGATGAACACTTTATTATCTTGATATTTTAGTGAGAGGGATCATCTTATAATGCTACCGTCGCAATCTAAGCAAAATAAGATGCATAAAAGGATTAACATCACATGCAGTTCATATGTGATATGATATGGCCCTTTTGTCTTTGCGCCTTTGATCTTCATCTCCAAAGCACGGACATGATCTCCATCATCAACGGGCATGATCTCCATCATCGTCGGCGTAGCGTCAAGGTCAATGGCGCCGTCTTCATGATTGTTCTCCCATGTAGCAACTATTACAACTTCTTTGAAATACTACTCAACATGAAATTTAAAGACAACCATAAGGCTCCTGCCGGTTGCCACAATACAATAATGATCATCTCATACATAGTCATCATCACATTATGGCCGTATCACATCACCAAACCCTGCAAAAACAAGTTAGACGTTCTCTAATTTGGTTTGCATATTTTACGTGGTTTAGGGTTTTCGAGTGAGATCCAATCTACCTACGAACATGAACCACAACGGTGATACTAGTGTTGTCAATAGAAGAGTAAATTGAATCTTCACTATAGTAGGAGAGACAGACACCCGCAAAGCCACTTATGCAATACAAGTTGCATGTCGAGCGTGGAGCAAATCTCATGAACGCGGTCATGTAAAGTTAGCCCGAGCCGCTTTATCCCACTATGCCACAAAGATGCAAAGTACTCAAACTAAAGACAACATAAACATCAATGCCCACAAAACCATTGTGTTATACTCGTGCAACCATCTATGCATAGACACGGCTCTGATAGCACTGTAGGGATTCGTTGCATAGAAAACAAAAAATTTCCTACCGCGAGAACGCAATCCAAGCCAAGATGCAATCTAGAAGACGGGAGCAACGAGGAGATGATCGAGACTCACCCTTGAAGATTTCCAAAGCCTACAAGATGAGGCTCTTGTTGCTGCGGTAGACGATCACTTGCCGCTTGCAAAAGCGCGTAGAAGATCTTGATCACGGTGCCACGATCGGGCAGCACCTCCGTACTCGGTCACACGTTCGGTGTTGATGAAGATGACGTCCTTCTCCCCGTTCCAGCGGGCAGCGGACGTAGTAGCTCCTCCTTGAATCCGGCAGCACGACGGCGTGGTGGCGGTGGCGATGGAGAACTCCGGCGGAGCTTCGCTAAGCGTTGTGGGAGAGGTGGAGGAGAGCGGGCGGCTAGGGTTTGGGAGAGGGGGGCGCCGGCCACTATAGGGTGCGGCCACCTTGTGGTCTTGGGGTGGCCGGCCCCCTCCCCTTGTCCCTCATTATATAGGTGGAACACCCAAGAGTTGGTCTACAAGTCTTCGAATAAGACCCCAAACCAAAACCTTCCATATGACATGAAACCTACCCAAGGTGGGATTCCCACTTGAGGTGGGATTCCCACCTTTCCTTGGGAGGGGTGGCCGGCCACCTTTGGTGGAGTCCGATGGCGTGTATTTCACACGTTCGTTGGGCAACCCCAAGAGGAAGGTATGATGCGCACAGCAGCAAGTTTTCCCTCGAAAGAAACCAAGGTTTATCGAACCAGGAGGAGCCAAGAAGCACGTTGAAGGTTGATGGCGGCGGGATGTAGTGCGGCGCAACACCGGAGATTCCGGCGCCAACGTGGAACCCGCACAACACAACCAAAGTACTTTGCCCCAACGAAACAGCTGAGGTTGTCAATCTCACCGGCTTGTCAGTAACAAAGGATTAACCGTATTGTGTGGAAGATGATTGTTTGCGAGAGAAAATAGTAAAAACAAGTATTGCAGCAGATTTGTATTTCAAGTATTAAAGAATGGACCGGGGTCCACAGCTCACTAGAGGTGTCTCTCCCATAAGATAAAAGCATGTTGGGTGAACAAATTACAGTCGGGCAATTGACAAATAGAGAGGGCATAACAATGCACATACATGACATGATAAGTATAGTGAGATTTAATTGGGCATTACGACAAAGTACATAGACCGCCATCCAACCGCATCTATGCCTAAAAAGTCCACCTTCAGAGTTATCATCCGAACCCCTCCAAGCATTAAGTTGCAAACAACAGCACAATTGCATTAAGTATGGTGCGTAATGTAATCAACAACTACATCCTCTGGACATAGCGCCAATGTTTTATCCCTAGTGGCAACAGCACAACACAACCTTAGGGGTTTCTGTCACTCCCCGAGTGTCAATGCAGGCATGAACCCACTATCGAGCATAAGTACTCCCTCTTGGAGTTAAAAGTAAAAACTTGGCCAGAGCCTCTACTAGAAACGGAGAGCATGCAAGATCATAAACAACACATGTATAATAACTTGATAATTAACATGACATAGTATTCTCTATCCATCGGATCCCGACAAACACAACATATAGAATTACAGATAGATGATCTTGATCATGTTAGGCAGCTCACAAGATCCGACAATGATAGCACAATGGGGAGAAGACAACCATCTAGCTACTGCTATGGACCCATAGTCTAGGGGTAGACTACTCACACATCACACCGGAGGCGACCATGGCGGCGTAGAGTCCTCCGGGAGATGATTCCCCTCTCCGGCAGGGTGCCGGAGGCGATCTCCTGGATCCCCCGAGATGGGATCGGCGGCGACGGCGTCTCTGGAAGGTTTTCCGTATCGTGGCTCTCGGCACTGGGGGTTTCGTCACGGAGGCTATTTGTAGGCGGAAGGGTAGGTCAAGAGGCGGCACGAGGGCCCCACACCACAGGGCCGCGCGGCCAAGGGGGGGCCGCGCCGCCTAGGGTGTGGCCCCTCGTGGCCCCTCTTCGTCTCTCCTTCGGACTTCCGGAAGCTTCGTGGAAAAATAGGCCCCCGGGCTTTGATTTCGTCCAATTCCGAGAATATTTCCTTACTAGGATTTCTGAAACCAAAAACAGCAGAAAACAAGCAATCGGCACTTCGGCATCTTGTTAATAGGTTAGTTCCGTAAAATGCACGAATATGACATAAAGTGTGCATAAAACATGTAGATAACATCAATAATGTGGCATGGAACATAAGAAATTATCGATACGTCGGAGACGTATCAGCATCCCCAAGCTTAGTTCTCGCTCGTCCCGAGCGGGTAAAACGATAACACGGATAATTTCCGGAGTGACATGCCATCATAATCTTGATCATACTATTTGTAAAGCATATGTAGTGAATGCAGCGATCAAAACAATATGTATGACATGAGTAAACAAGTGAATCATAAAGCAAAGACTTTTCATGAATAGCACTTCAAGACAAGCATCAATAAGTCTTGCATAAGAGTTAACTCATAAAGCAATAATTCAAAGTAAAGGTATTGAAGCAACACAAAAGAAGATTAAGTTTCAGCGGTTGCTTTCAACTTGTAACATGTATATCTCATGGATATTGTCAACATAGAGTAATATAATAAGTGCAATAAGCAAGTATGTAGGAATCAATGCACAGTTCACACAAGTGTTTGCTTCTTGAGGTGGAGAGAAATAGGTGAACCGACTCAACATTGAAAGTAAAAGAATGGTCCTCATAGAGGAAAAGCATCGATTGCTATATTTGTGCTAGAGCTTTGATTTTGAAAACATGAAACAATTTTGTCAACGGTAGTAATAAAGCATATGCATCATGTAAATTATATCTTATAAGTTGCAAGCCTCATGCATAGTGTACCAATAGTGCCCGCACCTTGTCCTAATTAGCTTGGACTACCTGGATTATCACCGCAATACATATGCTTTAACCAAGTTTCACAAAGGGGTACCTCTATGCCGCTCTGTACAAAGGTCTAAGGAGAAAGCTCGCATTTGGATTTCTCGCTTTTGATTATTCTCAACTTAGACATCCATACCGGGAAAACATAGACAACATATAATGGACTCCTCTTTTAATGCCTTAAGCATTTGACAACAATTAATTCTTTTCTCATTAGAGATTTGAGGATGTTTGTCCAAAACTGAAACTTCCACCATGGATCATGGCTTTAGTTAGCGGCCCAATGTTCTTCTCTCACAATATGCATGCTCAAACCATTCAACTCAGTGTAGATCGCCCTTACTTCAGTAAAAAAGCATAGCAACTCACATGAAATTCAACAATGAGTTGATGGCGTTCCCCAGTTAACATGGTTATCGCACAACAAGCAACTTAATAAGAGATAAAGTGCATAATTACATATTCAATACCACAATAGTTTTTAAGCTATTTGTCCCATGAGCTATATATTGCAAAGGTGAATGATGGAATTTTAAAGGTAGCACTCAAGCAATTTACTTTGGAATGGCGGGAAAATACCATGTAGTATAGGTAGGTATGGTGGACACAAATGGCATAGTGGTTGGCTCAAGTATTTTGGATGCATGAGAAGTATTCCCTCTCGATACAAGGTTTAGGCTAGCAAGGCTTATTTGAAACAAACACAAGGATGAACCGGTGCAGCAAAACTCACATAAAAGATATATTGAAAACATTATAAGACTCTACACCGTCTTCCTTGTTGTTCAAACTCAATACTAGAAATTATCTGGACCTTAGAGAAACCAAATATGCAAACCAAATTTTAGCATGCTCTATGTATTTCTTCATTAATGGGTGCAAAGCATATGATGCAAGAGCTTAAACATGAGCACAACAATTGCCAAGTATCACATTACCCAAGACATTTATAGCAATTACTACATGTATCATTTTCCAATTCCAACCATATAACAATTTAACGAAGGAGAAACTTCGCCATGAATACTATGAGTAGAAACCAAGGACATACTTGTCCATATGCTACAGCGGAGCGTGTATCTCTCCCATAAAGTGAATGCTAGGATCCATTTTATTCAAACAAAACAAAAAACAAAAACAAACCGACGCTCCAAGAAAAAGTACATAAGATGTGATGGAATAAAAATATAGTTTCAGGGGAGGAACCTGATAATGTTGTCGATGAAGAAGGGGATGCCTTGGGCATCCCCAAGCTTAGACGCTTGAGTCTTCTTGATATATGCAGGGGTGAACCACCGGGTGCATCCCCAAGCTTAGAGCTTTCACTCTCCTTGATCATGTTGCATCATACTCCTCTCTTGATCCTTGAAAACTTCCTCCACACCAAACTCGAAACAACTCATTAGAAGGTTAGTGCACAATATAAATTGACATATTCAGAGGTGACACAATCATTCTTAACACTTCTGGACATTGCATAATGCTACTGGACATTAGTGGATCAAAGAAATTCATCCAACATAGCGAAAGAGGCAATGCGAAATAAAAGGCAGAATCTGTCAAAACAGAACAGTTCGTATTGACGAATTTTAAAATGGCACCAGACTTGCTCAAATGAAAATGCTCAAATTGAATGAAAGTTGCGTACATATCTGAGGATCACTCACGTAAAATGGCATAATTTTCTGAGTTACCTACAGAGAATTAGACCCAGATTCGTGACAGCAAAGAAATCTGTTTCTGCGCAGTAATCCAAATCTAGTACTTACTTTTCTATCAACGGCTTAACTTGGCACAACAAAACACAAAACTAAGATAAGGAGAGGTTGCTACAGTAGTAAACAACTTCCAAGACACAAAATAAAAACAAAGTACTGTAGGTAAAAACATGGGTTGTCTCCCATAAGCGCTTTTTAACGCCTTTCGCCTAGGCGCGTAAAGTGTGTATCAAGTAACATCAAGAGATGAAGCATCAACATCATAATTTGTTCTAATAATAGAATCATAAGGTACCTTTATTCTCTTTCTAGGGAAGTGTTCCATACCTTTCTTGAGAGGAAATTGATATTTTATATTACCTTCCCTCATATCAATAATAGCACCAACAGTTCAAGAAAAGGTCTTCCCAATATAATGGGACGAGATGCATTGCATTCAATATCCAAGACAACAAAATCAACGGGAACAAGATTATTGTTAACGGTAATGCGAACATTATCAACTTTACCCAAAGGTTTCTTTGTAGAATGATCAGCAAGATTAACATCCAAATAACAATTTTTCAGTGGTGGCAAGTCAAGCATATTATAAATTTTCTTAGGCATAACAGAAATACTTGCACCAAGATCACATAAAGCATTACAATCAAAATCTTTAACCTTTGTCTTAATGATGGGCTCCCAACCATCCTCTAGCTTTTTAGGAATAGAGGCTTCGCGCTCTAGTTTCTCTTCTCTAGCTTTTATGAGAGCATTTGTAATATGATGCGTGAAAGCCAAATTTATAGCACTAGCATTAGGACTTTTAGCAAGTTTTTGCAAGAACTTTATAACTTCAGAGATGTGGCAATCATCAAAATTCAAACCATTATAATCTAAAGCAATGGGATCATCATTCCCAATGTTGGAAAAAATTTCAGCAGCTTTATCACAGACAATTTCAGCAGTTTTAGCAGGCTCAGCAGTTTTCGCGCTTTGCATTAGAAGTGGAAACATTGCTAACACCAATTCTTTTATTAGTATGAGTAGGAGGTGCAGCAACATGTGTAGCATTAGCATTACTAGTGGTGGTAATAGTCCAAACTTTAGCTATATTCTTCTCTTTAGCTAGTTTTTCATTTTCTTCTCTATCCCACCTAGCACGCAGTTCAGCCATTAATCTTATATTCTCATTAATTCTAACTTGAATGGCATTTGCTGTAGTAACAATTTTATTATGATAATTCTCATTAGGCAAAACTTTTGATTTCAAAAGATCAACATCAGCGAGCAAGACTATCGACTTTAGAAGCAAGTATATCAATTTTCCCAAGCTTTTCTTCAACAGATTTGTTAAAAGTAGTTTGTGTACTAATAAATTCTTTAAGCATGGCTTCAAGTCCAGGGGTGAATTCCTATTATTGTTGTAAGAATTTCCATAAGAATTACCATAGCCGTTTCCATTATTATAAGGATATGGCCTATAGTTGTTACTAGAATTGTTCCGTAAGCATTGTTGTTGAAATTATTATTTTTAATGAAGTTTACATCAACATGTTCTTCTTGTGCAACCAATGAAGCTAACGGAACATTATTAGGATCAATATTAGTCCTATCATTCACAAGCATAGACATAATAGCATCAACCTTATCATTCAAGGAAGAGGATTCTTCAAATGTAATTTACCTTCTTACCTTGTGGAGCTCTTTCCGTGTGCCATTCAGAGTAATTAACCATCATATTATCAAGAAGCCTTGTTGCTTCACCAAGAGTGATGGACATAAAGGTACCTCCAGCAGCTGAATCCAATAAATTCCGTGAAGAAAAATTTAGTCCTGCATAGAAGGTTTGGATGATCATCCAAGTAGTCAGTCCATGGGTTGGGCAATTTTTAACCAGAGATTTCATTCTTTCCCAAGCTTGAGCAACATGTTCAGTATCTAATTGTTTGAAATTCATTATGCTACTCCTCAAAGATATAATTTTAGCAGGGGGATAATATCTACCAATAAAAGCATCCTTGCATTTAGTCCATGAGTCAATACTATTCTTAGGCAGAGATAGCAACCAATCTTTAGCTCTTCCTCTTAATGAGAAAGGGAACAATTTTAGTTTAATAATATCACCATCTACATCTTTATATTTTTTCATTTCACATAGTTCAACAAAATTATTAAGATGGGCAGCAAGCATCATCGAACTAATTCCAGAAAATTGATCTTTCATAACAAGATTCAGTAAAGCAGGTTTAATTTCAAAGAATTCTGATGTAGTAGCAGGTGGAGCAATAGGTGTGCATAAGAAATCATTATTATTTGTGCTAGTGAAGTCACACAACTTAGTATTTTCAGCGTTCGCCATTTTAGCAACAGTAAATAAAGCAAACTAGATAAAGTAAATGCAAGTAAACTAATTTTTTTGTGTTTTCGATATAGCAAACAAGACAGTAAATAAAGTAAAGCTAGCAACTAATTTTTTTGTATTTTGATTTAGTGCAGCAAACAAAGTAGTAAATAAAACTAAGCAAGACAAAAACAAAGTAAAGAGATTGAGAAGTGGAGACTCCCCTTGCAGCGTGTCTTGATCTCCCAGGCAACGGCGCCAGAAAAAGAGCTTGATGGCGTGTATTTCACACGTTCGTTGGGCAACCCCAAGAGGAAGGTATGATGTGCACAGCAGCAAGTTTTCCCTCGTAAAGAAACCAAGGTTTATCGAACCGGGAGGAGCCAAGAAGCACGTTGAAGGTTGATGGCGGCGGGATGTAGTGCGGCGCAACACCGTAGATTCCGGCGCCAACGTGGAACCCGCACAACACAACCAAAGTACTTTGCCCCAACGAAACAAGTGAGGTTGTCAATCTCACCGGCTTGCTGTAACAAAGGATTAACCGTATTGTGTGGAAGATGATTGTTTGCGAGAGAAAATAGTAAAAACAAGTATTGCAGCAGATTTGTATTTCAGCATTAAAGAATGGACCGGGGTCCACAGCTCACTAGAGGTGTCTCTCCCATAAGATAAAAGCATGTTGGGTGAACAAATTACAGTCGGGCAATTGACAAATAGAGAGGGCATAACAATGCACATACATGACATGATAAGTATAGTGAGATTTAATTGGGCATTACGACAAAGTACATAGACCGCCATCCAACCGCATCTATGCCTAAAAAGTCCACCTTCAGAGTTATCATCCGAACCCCTCCAAGCATTAAGTTGCAAACAACAGACAATTGCATTAAGTATGGTGCGTAATGTAATCAACAACTACATCCTCGGACATAGCGCCAATGTTTTATCCCTAGTGGCAACAAGCACAACACAACCTTAGGGTTTTCGTCACTTCCCCGTGTGTCAATGCGTGCATGAACCCACTATCGAGCATAAGTACTCCCTCTTGGAGTTAAAAGTAAAAACTTGGCCGGAGCCTCTACTAGAAACGGAGAGCATGCAAGATCATAAACAACACATGTATAATAACTTGATAATTAACATGACATAGTATTCTCTATCCATCGGATCCCGACAAACACAACATATAGAATTACGGATAGATGATCTTGATCATGTTAGGCAGCTCACAAGATCCGACAATGATAGCACAATGGGGAGAAGACAACCATCTAGCTACCGCTATGGACCCATAGTCCAGGGGTAGACTACTCACACATCACACCGGAGGCGACCATGGCGGCGTAGAGTCCTCCGGGAGATGATTCCCCTCTCCGGCAGGGTGCCGGAGGCGATCTCCCGGATCCCCCGAGATGGGATCGGCGGCGACGGCGTCTCCGGAAGGTTTTCCGTATCGTGGCTCTCGGCACCGGGGGTTTCGTCACTGAGGCTATTTGTAGGCGGAAGGGTAGGTCAAGAGGCGGCACGAGGGCCCCACACCACGTGGCCGCGCGGCCAAGGGGGGCCGCGCCGCCCTAGGGTGTGGCCCCCCGTGGCCCCTCTTCGTCTCTCCTTCGGACTTCCGGAAGCTTCGTGGAAAAATAGGCCCCTGGGCTTTGATTTCGTCCAATTCCGAGAATATTTCCTTACTAGGATTTCT
>NC_061513.1:298092966-298198869 GCF_022539505.1 Lolium rigidum
GTTTGCATCACGCCGCTGGAGATGCCCTAAAACGTAGAATAGGGGCACCCTCGTGTAGGGATTCGTAGCATAGAAAGCAAAAAAATTCCTACCGCGAGAACGCAATCCAAGCCAAGATGCAATCTAGAAGACGGTAGCAACGAGGGGATGAACGAGACTAACCCTTGAATATTTCTAAAGCCTACAAGAGGAGGCTCTCGTTGCTGCGGTAGAAGATCACTTGCCGCTTTCAAAAGCGCGTAGAAGATCTTGACGGTGCCACAAACGGGCAGCACCTCCGTACTCGGTCACACGTTCGGTGTTGATGACGACGTCCTTCTCCCGTTCCGGCGGGCAGCGGAAGTAGTAGATCCTCCTTGGAATCCCGGCAGCACGACGGCGTGGTGGCGGTGTCGATGGAGAACTCCGGCAGGGCTTCGCCTAAGCATATGCGGGATTTGTATGTGGAGGAGGGGTGCTAGGGTTTTGGGAGAGGGGTGCCTTGGGCGCCGGCCATGAAGGGGGCAGCCAAGGTGTTATCACCAGAATTTGACCGGATCAGAGGTGGGCCGCGATTAAGATGGGCTTGAAGAATATACGCGGAAGAAATACATGAATCGGCCTTGTATACAAAGTTTGGGCTAGTTTGCCCGTGTATCTGTAAATATAGTAGGATACGTGTCGGTTAGATAGAATTTGGCTCGTGCACGGTTGGGATTATTCCCACGTTAGAAAGTCTACGGACTATAAATATGTATCTAGGGTTATTGAGAAAGACAACAATCACGTTCATCACAAACCAATCTAGGCGCATCGCCACCCCCTTGTTTCGAGGGTTTCTTCGGGTAAGCATCATGCTGCCTATATCGCATCTTGCGATCTAGGCGATACATGTTTATTCGCTGTTCATGCGTTGCTCGTGCTGAAGCCTTGTTGATGGCGAGCAACGTAGTTATCATAGATGTGTTAGGGTTAGCATTGTTTCGTCGTATCACATGCTTTCGCCCATGCAACCCTTAGACGTCTAGCCGCCCTTACACCTATCTTAGGTGTAAGGGCGGCACCTCGCTTGATCATTATTTAGTAGATCCGATCCGTTATGATTGCTCCTTGTTCTTCAAGGATTAGTTTAATATCTGCATAGTTAGGCCTTGCAAACGGGTTGAAGGATCCGATGGCACGTAGGGTGTAGTTTGCTAGCCCTAGATAAGATGTTCCGGGATCAACTTCATGTTGGTTTTTAGGCCTTGTCTAGGGTCAGTTTATTATCATCGTGCATGGCTGCCAGGCTCAATCACGTGTAGGATGTTCCGATTATGTGGTGAAAACCCTAAATCGTCGTAGGTCGTTTTAGCTTTATATTGATCAAGCAGGACCACCATATGATCGTATACCTCATACGATTCATGGGTGGATCGGCTCCTTGAGCCGATTCACGGGACAACCTGAGAGCCGATCGAGGCTCGTATTTAATGTTTACGTGTATGCCATGCGAGGAAACTAGCGAAGCAAATCCATCACCTTCCCGACCGGGTATAGGTCGGGTGGCACGCCCTGCACCGAGCATCGGACGTGCGTGCCGAGGCTTTGCGGGCCGTCGCTCGAGGGACCGGGGCCAGCCGCAGTCCCGGGAGCCTCCCGGCTCTCTTGTGTTGCCCGTCGCTGCTCGCCGGTGGGTTTCGACCGCAACACATTCCGGCACGCCCGGTGGGACGGTCTTCGACATCAAGCTGTATCGCCATCTACATCCGAGATGGCGGAAGGTACTCCGGTGACGTACGAAGATGCGGCCGAGGAGCTCAAGAAGAAGTATGACGAGGTCAAAGCTATCCTCGAAGCCGACCTCATCGGCTCTTTCCGAGAGAACCCGCTCACACGGCATCGGGTGGAAAGGGTTCTCACCTGAAGGCGCGCTCGATGGAGTGGACCTGTCCGCCCCTTCGGAAGAACGCACCGAGGTCTCGCGTCGGGAGATTAATTTCATGTTGGCTCATTCGCTGCACCGCCATTCGAGAGCCTCGGTGAACACTTTGGAGCGTGTCGCCCTCCGGGTGATCCAGGAAATCATGAGGCATCAGCACTCTCCGTCAGGACCAGCTCTAGGGACTCACCAAGGAGAGATACCACTCCAATCCCGACCACCGCTGCCGTTTGCGTTGGCAGCACCAGAAGTGCCGAGTTCACCGGCATTCGTCGTCTACAAGATCGGTGGTGACCCCAGTGATTACCAGTTCTTGTATGAGGCGCCTAAGGAGATCCCTCACGGGTACACGTGCACATACGTGCCAGACTGCAATGACTCGGGCACTCACGAACCGGAGCCGCAACGGCGGGGACTTCCGGAACGAGCACGAGGAACTTCGGGAACAGACCTTGAGAAGCGAGACGTGGCTAGCTAAGTATGCCACTCCGACGAACCTCCGGAGCTCAACTCCTGCGGTTGGCTCGGAGCTTGAGAAGCAAGCGTGGCTGGCTAAGTATGCCACTCCGGCGAATCTTCGGAGTTCGACTCCTGCAGCCAGCACCGCGGATCGGATCGTACAATCTTGAGAGACCAGTTCGGCATGGTGCCGAAAAGGAGGGCAATCGCTATTCCAAGCCGTACCCCAACGAGTACGATTTGATCCCACTACCACCCAAATATCGGCTCCCTGAATTCTCAAAGTTTAGTGGATCAGATGGCTCCAGCTCAATCGAGCATGTGAGCCGATATTTGGCACAACTGGGCACGATCTCAGCATCAGATGAACTACGCGTGAGGTTCTTCGCACAGTCCCTCACAGGATCGGCTTTCGGGTGGTACACATCGCTGCCACCAGACTCAATCCGGACTTGGAAGCAGTTGGAAGAACGAGTTCCACATGCGGTATCACTCGGAGGCTTCGAGGCTGGCATTGCCGATCTAGCACAAGTACGATAGAAGCGCGGAGAAACGGTGTCAGAATACATCCAGCGCTTCAGGACCGTTAGGAACCGATGCTATTCGGCTCGTGTGACTGAAAAGGAAGCAGTCGAGTTGGCGGTGGTGGGTCTCGCATCACCGATCAAGGATGTGGCCTCCCAAGCAGACTACCCTTCACTGGCGCATATGGTGCAGAAGCTGTTGAACAGCGCCACCCAGAGGTGTACCAGGATAAATTCAAGCGTGCGGTGGTCCTGGTTGAGGCAGATGAGGATGAAGGCTCTGCGGGAGATCAAGAGGTAGCAGTGGCTGAATGGACTCGGGGGGCAAGCCCCGTGTCCTGCAAATGGGTTAAGCCACAAGGTCCTCCAAGAAGGTTTGACTTCGACGTGACCAAGGCTGAGCAAATTTTCGACCTCTTACTTAAGGAGAAGCAGCTAAAGGTACCCGAAGGCCACAAAATCCCCACGGCGCAGGAGCTGAACGGAAAGCCATACTGCAAGTGGAATAACACGTTCACCCATACCACCAACGACTGCAGGGTGTGGCGTCAGCAGATCCAAATGGCGATAGAACAAGGGCGTCTAATTTTCAGCCAGTACGCCATGAAAGTCGACACACACCCCTTCCCCTCCGTTAACATGGTGGAGTGCACTTACCCTGGGAGGTGCCAGCCAGGTTTCTCGTTCAGCATCAACATGGTAGGACCTGGGCACCACTCTGGTAAGGACAGAGACGAGGGCAGCTGCTCTCATAACAAGGACAAAGAGGAAGCCGTTCCACGCGATCGGCTCCGGCACGATGGCAAGCGCTACATCACGGAGGGAGAAGTGAAGAACGTGCGATATCAGCGACCTCTCTCCGATCACCTCCTCAACAAATACGTGGGTCAATACGACCAACGCCGACGTTACGACAACGATGACGAAAGAGATCGTCTGGCTAGCAGGGACGCCAGGAGACATCGTCGGCATGATCGCGACGAGGAGAGATATGAGCGCCACGCCAAGGGAAAGTCAAGAGAGCAAGACGACGTGGATAGGCACTGGGACTGTCCCTTCTTCAGACACTGCTGGGATTCAGGAATGAGCCGATTACCTACAATCGGCAACTGCCCAGAATGTAGACGAGAAGAAGAAGGATGCGGGTGACGTGTCCGTGTTCAAACGTCTAGGGCCTCTCCCGCCTCGGAACAAGCACGCTGAGTCCTCTCGGGTGGAAGATCTCGAGGAGTTAGAAGACGATGATGAAGGAGAAGAAGATAAGTACCACCGGCCAAGGTGGTGCCACGATGGACTCAGCCGTTCCCAAAAGCGTAGGGTTCGGCGACTACGTGGTTTGGAGGAAGCCGAAAGGTTATACTGCACACGTTGAGGAAGGCGCGGCCTGATCTGGCCGCGAAAATTCAGCGAACTCTGGACGAAGAAGGTCGGCCACAAAAGAAAGAGTGGCGCCCCAGACAAAAGAAAGCCGATGATGAGACATCGGCTGGCACAAACATGGTGTTCATCCTTCCGGCGGAGTTTAGTGCTCCAGGATTAGACGAAGCACCTGTGGCACAATTTGACTGCGGCCCACGGCCAGTTATATTTGAGAAGCCACGAGAAAGAAGCTACAGACACCTGAAGGCCCTGTACTTGCGAGGTTATATCAATGGGCAGCCTGTCAACAAGATGCTGGTGGACACCGGAGCAGCAGTCAACATTATGCCATACTCCATGCTACGTCGGTTGGGACGCTCTAGCTCGGATCTGATCAAGACCAACGTTACACTGAGCAATTTCAACGGCCAAGCATCTGAAGCACAAGGTGTTCTGAATGTGGATCTGACCGTAGGAAGAAAAACCATCCCTACGACATTCTTTATTGTCGATAGCAAGAGCACCTATGCTGTCCTGCTAGGGAGAGATTGGATCCACGCCAACTGTTGCATTCCATCCACGATGCACCAATGTTTAATACAGTGGGATGGAGATGAAGTAGAGGTCGTCCAAGCGGATGACTCAGCCGAGATTTCAACGGGCGGCATGAACGTTTGGGAGACGACAGGCCAAGAGCCACTCTCAGGCATCACTTTGGACGACTGCGAGCGCATCGACGTGACGAAGGACGGAGTGAGGCTGGTCTTATCCACCGGCCTGACCGTGTAACAAGAGCAAAATCTATGAACGTAAGTGGCAAGGCCGATCCTTGTGATCGGCCCCAAAAAATATAAAAAGGGATAATCTGGTCTCAAGCATGTCACGTGGTTATAGTAAAGCAAGACCAAGATGTAAACCTTCATTGAGCGATCCAATCAACATGGAGGCCGATTCCAGCAATCGGCCAAAATTATCCTCACCATACGTTCTGCCTGTGTTCAACGTCGATCTAACGGGCAACGGGTTTACGTCGGCTGATGAGCTGGAAGAAGTCAACATTGGTCCTGACGGAGCCGACGTTCAAGTACAGTGCCTTGGCTAACTACAGAGCCGATATCTGCAGTTACCTGACAGCTTCGGCTCGGGGGGCACCTAATCAGATAAACATGTGCGATACATGTGCAGTGAAACATTGGGGGCCGATAGAAAAATCGGCCAGTAAAAAAAAATGTGTACACACAAGTCACAGCCGATGCACAGACATCGACTTGAGAAAATATGCGAAGACAACAGCATACAAGTAAAGCCGGTGCACAGACATCGACTCTAGTACAAATTACAGGATCAACCAGCTGCGTGTTTAAAGCACGGATTTCGGCCAAGTCGGTCTTCAGTTCTGCTTTGAGGCCTTCTGCTTCCTCGAGGGAGCGAACGATGAGAGCTTCCTTAGCTTCAATGAACTGTTTTGGTGCCCGAGCTTTCTCTGCGAGGACCTCCAACCCTTTGTGCAAGATCGCCAGTTCAGCAGTGCTGTCAGATGTGTCAGTTTTGGCGAACAAGGCAGCCTTTTGCTCATTAAGCCGTCGGCATTTTGTCTGCAATATCGGCTTTCAACGGAAAAAGAGGTGACCGGCTCTGGTGTTTCTGCTGTTGGTTTGGCCAAGTTGGCCACCTTCTCAACTACACTCGTAGAAGTTGCTAGGGCCAGAGTGGCGGATGGCATGGGTACCTTCTCGACTGGAGGTGTCATCAGTCTGCAAAGGGAGAGGTTAGCCGATGAGAACGACAAGGGGTCAACATGCAAAATGAGCTGAGGAGAGGATGGAGTTACATTTGATATCTCCTGATTTAATGGAAAGGCTTGCGGTGCCTTGCGAGCTCTCTTGATACATCGGCTCTCTGTGCGTAGGCTGCCCTGCCCCGCTTTGGTGAGAGTTTGGGAAACGGCATGTTCAGGGGCTGACCTTTCTTGGAAGCCGACGGTGGCAAGTCTGGCTGGCTCTGCGTGGTGGTTGTTTCAGAATTGCCCGAGCTCGAGTCCCTTCAACTGGACTGTGTGTCTTCACTAGAGTTTCCTTCAGGGGGGGTCTGTAGAAGAAATACAAGTATGCTGCAGAAGTCTAGGAGGATGGATGAAATCGGTCAAAGCATGGGTGAAGCTTACGTGCGAGCCTTCTTGAGATGGAGTAGGGTTTTGGCGCTTCAGAGTCTTCTTGGCAGCTACTTTCCTCACCACTGTTCTCGCTTTGACTGAGGCTCGGGGGGCAGCTGATTTGGGTGTCATCGGCTGGCTCTACATCACAACCTTCTGCAAAGGTGATGAGTGTTGCAGAAAAGGACCACCGGAGCTGTTGCGAGGAATCTGGAAGGGGAGCCGTCATCATCTACAGGGTCTGGACCGTCCTGTTGCTGCAAGAAGACAGAGCAAGGGTATAAAGGGAGATCAGCGCAAACCACTTCAAAAATAAATTGTGAGTAGTGGTACCTGCTCTGCAGGGATGTCATAATCAGCATCAAGCTGTTTCAGCAATGGTCCCAGAGCTCTCCTGAGGGCGTAAGTCTCCCACATTGATCACCAAGTCTCGAAATCAGTGATCAAACATGAAGCAATTCAAAGCAACAGACCAAAAATAGCCGATGGTTTTCAGAAGGTTTTCAGGTTTCTCAAGGGGAGACAGTGATAAGGCCAAAGCATCGGCTATTCCTGCGGTTTCCCAGATGGCGTGGTGGGTTTTGAAGACTCTATTGTACCATGAGAACCCAATCTTCAGGAGGATTAGGCCAGGCTCGTAAGCAGTCGGCCCAAGAAGCCAGATCTAGGTTTTGGTTCACGAAGGGAATTCTACTTGCCTCGTATGAAATCAGATGGGCAGGACTCTCGGTAGAACGAGGGTCAAGATAGTGAGATTTGGAAGAGAAGGATGTGGCAGTAGAATGTCTGATACCTAGAAGTTAATGATGGAACGAAGCATTAATTCAGATGTTTGTGTTCGGACAGCGAGGAGCGGTTGAGGATTCCGCCATTGGGTCTGTTGCGGGTGCGAGCCTGCGCGATTGAGATCTGAGGTTACCGTTTGAGTAGGCAACAGAGCTGGCCTGGCTCGCGTTTTATGTCAATGACCGATGCGCTACCATCGGCTCTTGGCGTGTTGACTTACTTTGACAATCGGCAAAACTGGTAAAAGGACAGAATCGGCTTAGAGATGTTTTCTTCATTAATAAAGGTGCTTTTACAGAGAAGAGCCGATGGCTCAAGGAAGAAAGAACAAAAGCCAATTACTACTACTAGTCCTATGCTAGTAGTCCCTAATCTAAGGGCCGTTGCTGCCTTCGTCGTCGTCATCACTGCCGCCGGTGCAGCTGCTGGCGGGCTCCTCGTCACTGCTCCCGTAGCCCTCTACGGGAGCCTCGTCCTCCTCGTCATCATCGCTGTCGTCGTCATCCCACCAGGCGCGGAGGCGCTTTGCCGGCGGGTAACCCTCGAGGGAGTCGTCGTCGTCTTCCTCCTCCTCTTCCTCGGAGGAGGTGAAGTCATCCCAGGAGAAGCGGTCGTCCTCGCTCTCCGCCTCCTCCTCCCCGTCGACGAGGAATTGGAGGTCGTCCTCTCCGTCGGTCAAGGACTTGTCATCCTCGGACCAGACGGAGGAATCGTGGTCCTCCTTGTCCCACATCGTTGGGGCGAGGATGTCGGGCGCCGCCAACGAGCCCCACTCTGGCGTCGGCTCACGGAAGGGAGACGATACGTAGGAGAGGTTTGAGGAGGCAGAGGAGGAGGAGGAGGAAGAAGACATGGCTACAGAGGAAGGGGGTTTTTTGCCGATGGCTAGTACGGAGCAAGAGGATGAAGGGGCAAACTGCTCGACGCGGTTAAATAATGGGATATTGGGGAGAGTTAATGTTACAGTAGTTTCCGAGGAAGTGGTGCCAGAGAATTGTCAAATCGCGTAAAGAAGTTGAGAAGGCCAGGCATCATGATGAAGGATACTGCAGCGGTTCTGTTCTGCCACGACATGACCCGACGAAGAAAAAACAGAGTGATTTTGGAATTGTCATTTCCAAAACCAGGGGGGCATGTGTTATCACCAGAATTTGACCGGATCAGAGGTGGGCCGCGATTAAGATGGGCTTGAAGAATATACGTGGAAGAAATACATGAATCGGCCTTGTATACAAAGTTTGGGCTAGTTTGCCCGTGTATCTGTAAATATAGTAGGATACGTGTCGGTTAGATAAAATTTGGCTCGTGCACGGTTGGGATTATTCCCACGTTAGAAAGTCTACGGACTACAAATATGTATCTAGGGTTATTGAGAAAGACAACAATCACGTTCATCACAAACCAATCTAGGCGCATCGCCACCCCCTTGTTTCGAGGGTTTCTTCCGGGTAAGCATCATGCTGCCTATATCGCATCTTGCGATCTAGGCAGTACACGTTTATTCGCTGTTCATGCGTTGCTCGTGCTGAAGCCTTGTTGATGGCGAGCAACGTAGTTATCATAGATGTGTTAGGGTTAGCATTGTTTCGTCGTATCACATGCTTTCGCCCATGCAACCCTTAGACGTCTAGCCGCCCTTACACCTATCTTAGGTGTAAGGGCGGCACCTCGCTTGATCATTATTTAGTAGATCCGATCCGTTATGATTGCTCCTTGTTCTTCAAGGATTAGTTTAATATCTGCATAGTTAGGCCTTGCAAACGGGTTGAAGGATCCAGTGGCACGTAGGGTGTAGTTTGCTAGCCCTAGATAAGATGTTCCGGGGATCAACTTCATGTTGGTTTTTAGGCCTTGTCTAGGGTCAGTTTATTATCATCGTGCGTGGCTGCCAGGCTCAATCACGTGTAGGATGTTCCGATTATGTGGTGAAAACCCTAAATCGTCGTAGGTCGTTTTAGCTTTATATTGATCAAGCAGGACCACCATATGATCGTATACCTCATACGATTCATGGGTGGATCGGCTCCTTGAGCCGATTCACAGGACAACTCGAGAGCCGATCGAGGCTCGCATTTAATGTTTACGTGTATGCCATGCGGGAAACTAAGCGAAGCAAATCCATCACCTTCCCGACCAGGTATAGGTCGGGTGGCACGCCCTTGCACCGAGCATCGGACGTGCGTGCCGAGGCTTTGCGGGCCGTCGCTCGAGGGACCAGGGCCAGCCGCAGTCCTGGGAGCCTCCCGGCTCTACTGTGTTGCCCGTCACTGCTCGCCGGTGGGTTTCTGACCGCAACACAAGGTTGGAGGAAAGAGTGGCCGGCCACCCTCCCCTTGTCCCTCATTATATAGGTGGAAGCCCCAAGAGTTGTAGTCCAAGTCTTCGAATAAGACCCCAACACCAAAACTTCCCAAAGGTGGGAAACCTACTCAAGGGGGGAGTCCTACTCAAGGTGGGACTCCCACCTTTCCTCGAGGTGGGGCTGGCCGGCCACCAAGGTGGAGCCCACCTGGGACTCCTCCCCCTTAGGGATTGGCCGGCCATGCTAGTGGAGTCCCTCCGGGACTCCACCTTTCCATAGTGCCTTTTCTTCCGGACTTTTCTAGAACCTTCTAGAACCTGCCATAAATGCACCGGATCATTTCCAAACTTGGAATATGACTTCCTATATATGAATCTTATTCTCCGGACCATTCCGGAACACCTCGTGATGTCCTGGATCCCATCCGAGACTCCGAACAAAACTTCGAACTCCATTCCATATTCCATATCTACTTAAACGACATCAAACCTTAAGTGTGTCACCCTACGGTTCGCGAACTATGTAGACATGGTTGAGACTTCTCTCCGACCAATAACCAATAGCGGGATCTGGAGATCCATAATGGCTCCCACATATTCAACGATGACTTAGTGATCGAATGAACCATTCACATACGATACCAATTCCCTTTGTCACGCGATATTTTACTTGTCCGAGGTTTGATCATCGTTATCACTCTATACCTTGTTCAACCTCGTCTCCTGACAAGTACTCTTTACTCGTACCGTGGTATGTGGTCTCTTATGAATTTATTCATATGCTTGCAAGACATTAGACGACATTCCACCGAGAGGGCCCAGAGTATATGTATCCGTCATCGGGATGGACAAATCCCACTGTTGATCCATATGCCTCAACTCATACTTTCCGGATACTTAATCCCACCTTTATAACCACCCATTTACGCGGTGGCGTTTGATGTAATCAAAGTACCTTTCCGGTATAAGTGATTTACATGATCTCATGGTCGAAAGGACTAGGTAACTATGTATCGAAAGCTTATAGCAAATAACTTAATGACGTGATCTTATGCTACGCTTAATTGGGTGTGTCCATTACATCATTCATATAATGACATAACCTTGTTATTAATAACATCCTATGTTCATGATCACGAAACCATGATCATCTATTAATCAACAAGCTAGTTATACAAGAGGCTTACTAGGGAATCTTTGTTGTTCACATAACACACATGTATCAATGTTTCGGTTAATACAATTATAGCATGGTATGTAAACATTATCATAAACACAAAGATATATTATAATAACCATTTTATTATTGCCTCTTGGGCATATCTCCAACACCTCGACCCTCCCCTTTTCGATTTGATCAGATCCTCCTAAGAGCAACACCAGCAGAACCCCTATCTAGTGATACCGCATAATGCAGATGCAGTTAACTGCATCGAGGTTTACACTGCGAAAGGTGAGACGTGCACTGGTAGAAAAACAGGCTTCCGGGAAGCCCCATAAGTCGTGAAGGTAAAGGAACCGCGACTAATGGGGTCTTTAGTCGCGGTTCGTGTGGCGAACCGCGACCAAAGGCTCGGGCCCGGGCGCACGGTGGCCGGCTGGTGCACGTGGGGGCTTTAGTCGCGGTTGGCCAGGCCAACCGCGACTAAAGATGCTCGAAGGCCTTTAGTCGCGGTTGGCCGGGCCAACCGGGACTAAAGCCCCTCCCCTATATATACCCATCCGGCCATTTGGAGCCAACACTTAGCCATTTGGAGCCATTCTCTTCACAAACTTCACAAGTGAGTGTTAGGTTTGCTTTTGGTTCCTCTTATGCACATAAGGTGTTTGATGAAATGCCCCAAGAGCATGAAACAAACATGATATGAAGTGTTGGAGCCACACTTGAGCTTTCTCATTTATTTTTCCTCCTCGATCGCGGTTAGCAACTTGAACCTTTGATGTGTCGTCATTGATACAATATGCATGTGTGTGTAGTTCATTGTTTAATTTATATTGTTTGTAGCTAGTTAGTTTAACAAATGCATGATGGTTAATTATATATTTTATATTATAATAATGCGAGATGAATCGGCAATGGATGTACGGTAACCGACTCTCCGGCGAGTTCGGTACGGGTTTAAAAGATTTCCTCGTAGTGGCTAATGCGAACAAGCGGGGGGTTTTGTTATATGTCCATGTGTTAAGCTGTAAGAATCGAAGGGTTACTCTTCCTCAAGAGATGTTCACATGCACATGCTTCGGCACGGTTTCATGCCAAGCTATAATTGTTGGACCAAGCATGGAGAAAGAGGGGTTATAATGGAAGAAGATGAAGAAGGGGATGATTTCATCGATGAAAGCTATCTTTCTCATTTCGGTGATATTTTCATGGAGGATGCTTGAAGGTGAAGGGGAAGGTGAAGGGGAAGGTGAAGAAGAGGCACGTGATGATCCCGTTGATGATCTTGGTCGGACCATTGCCGATGCACGGAGACGCTGCGAAACTGAAAAGGAGAGGGAGAATTTGGATCGCATGTTAGAGGATCACGGGAAGGCGCTGTACCCCGGATGCGATGATGGTCCGAAAAAGCTGGGCTGCACTGCTGGATTTGCTGAAATGGAAGGCACGGGCAGGTGTAGGCTGACTCGGCATTTGAAAACTTGCTGAAAATGTTGAAGAATATGTTTCCAAAGAATAACGAGTTGCCCGCCGGTACGTACGAAGCAAAGAAGGTTGTCCGCCCTCTAGGTTTAGAGGTTACGAAGATACATGCATGCATCAACGATCTGCATCCTCTACCGCGGTGAATACGAGAATTTGAATGAATGCCCGGTATGCACTGCATTGCGTTATAAGATCGGAGGCGATGACCCCGGTGACGATGTTGAGGGCCGGAAACCCGGGAAGAGGGTTCCCGCCAAGGTGATGTGGTATGCTCCTATAATACCACGGTTGAAACGTCTGTTCGGGAACAAAGAGCATGCCAAGTTGTTGCGATGGCACAAAGAGGACCGTAAGTCGGACGGGGAATTGAGACACCCCGCAGATGGAACGCAATGGAGAAAGATCGACGAGAGAG
Organism: Lolium rigidum; assembly: GCF_022539505.1. Taxonomy (NCBI): domain Eukaryota; kingdom Viridiplantae; phylum Streptophyta; class Magnoliopsida; order Poales; family Poaceae; genus Lolium; species Lolium rigidum. Next base: position 298,105,510 of record NC_061513.1, read on the forward strand.
TTCAAAGATTTTGCAGCTGACGCAAGGAACATAAGATTTGGTCTAAGTACGGATGGCATGAATCCTTTTGGCGAGCAGAGCTCCAGCCATAGCACCCGGCCCGTGACTCTATGCATCTACAACCTTCCTCCTTGGTTGTGCATGAAGCGGAAGTTCATTATGATGCCGGTGCTCATCCAAGGTCCGAAGCAACCCGGCAACGACATCGATGTGTACCTAAGGCCATTAGTTGATGAACTTTTACAGCTGTGGGGCAGACCTGGTGTCCGTGTGTGGGATGAGCACAAAGAAGAGGAATTTGACCTACGAGCGTTGCTTTTCGTAACCATCAACGATTGGCCTGCTCTTAGTAACCTTTTCGGACTGTCAAATAAGGGATACAATGCATGCACGCACTGCTTACATGAGACTGAAAGTGTACATTTGCCAAATTGTAAGAAGAACGTGTACCTTGGGCATCGTCGATTTCTTCCGAAAGATCATCCAGTAAGAAAGAAAGGCAAGCATTACAACGGCAAGGCAGATCACCGGCCGAAGCCTGCGGAACACTACTCGGTGTTGAGGTATTTGATATGGTCAAGGATTTGAAAGTCATCTTTGGAAAGGGTCCTGGCGGACAATCGGTTCCGAAGGGAGCTGACGGGCACGCAGCCATGTGGAAGAAGAAATCTATATTCCGGGAGCTAGAATATTGGAAAGTCCTAGAAGTCCGCTCTGCAATCGACGTGATGCACGTTACGAAGAATATTTGCGTGAACCTCCTAAGCTTCTTGGGCGTGTATGGGAAGTCAAATGATACAAAGGAAGCACGGCAGGACCAGCAAAGTTTGAAAGACCCTGATGACCTGCATCCGGAACGGTTTCAAGGTCGTGCCAGCTACGCTCTGACCAAAGAAGAGAAGGTCATCTTTTTTGAATGCCCGAGCGAGTATGAAGGTCCCGTCCGGATTCTCGTCCAATATAAAGGGAATAATAAACATGGCGGAGAAAAAGTTCCAAAACCTGAAGTCTCACGACTGCCACGTGATTATGACGCAATTGCTTCCGATTGCTTTGAGGGGCTCCTGCCGGAAAATGTTCGAGTAGCCATTGTGAAGCTATGTGCATTCCTCAATGCAATCTCTCGGAAGGTAATCAATCCGAAGTTCTACCACGGTTACGAACGATGTGATCCAATGTCTTGTCAGTTTCGATTTGGTGTTCCCGCCATCCTTCTTCAATATTATGACGCACCTCCTGGTTCACCTAGTCGATGAGATTTCCATTCTCGGTCCCGTATTTCTACACAATATGTTCCCCTTCGAGAGGTTCATGGGAATATTAAAGAAATATGTTCGTAACCGTGCTAGGCCGGAAGGAAGCATCGCCAAGGGCTATGGAAATGAGGAGGTAATTGAGTTTTGTGTTGACTTTGTTCCCGACCTTAAGCCGATTGGTCTTCCTCGATCGCGGCACGAGGGGAGACTAAGTGGAAAAGGCACGATCGGAAGGAAATCAACGATATGTATGGACGGCCATTCTCCGACCGAAGCACACCACACGGTTCGACCAATTCCAGCTTGGTGGCTCCGTACTTTGAGAAACACAAGAATATTTTACGCTCGGACAACCCCGGGAAGCCCGAATCCTGGATTAGGAAGGCCCACATGAAGACTTTCGGCAGTTGGTTGAGAAAACATTTAATGAGTGACGAACATGTTGTAGATCAGCTCGTACATGTTGGCCAAGACACCATCTTCGACTATAACGACTTTCCAAGGGTACGAGATAAATGGGAATACATTTTACACGATCGCCCAAGATAAAAAGAGCACCAACCAAAACAGTGGTGTCCGCTTTGATGTAGCAACCGAGAATGGGCAAAAGGTCACATATTATGGTTACATAGAGGAGATATGGGAACTTGACTATGGACCCTCCTTTAGGGTCCCTTTGTTCCGGTGCAAATGGTTCAAGCTAACAGGAGGTGGGGTAAAGGTGGACCAGCAATACGGAATGACAATGGTGGATTTCAACAACCTTGGTTACCTTGACGAACCATTCGTCCTAGCGAAAGATGTCGCTCAGGTTTTCTATGTGAAGGACATGAGTAGCAAACCGAGGAAACGGAAAGATAAGAAAACGATCAGTACATCATGCTGAAAGGACACGGATGTCGCCTAGAGGGGGGGGTGAATAGGCGATTTAAAACTTTTACGAGATGGGCTTAACAAATGCGGAATAAAACTAGCGTTTACTTTGTCAAGCCCAAAGCCTATATACTATTGTTCACCTATGTGCACCAACAACTTATTCTAAGTAATGGTTCACCTATGTGCACCAACAACTTATGCTAAGCAATACAAGCAAGTATGTGATAGCAAGATATATATAACTTCAAGCACGATGGCTATCACAAGGTAAAGTGCATAAGTAAAGAGCTCGGGTATAGAGATAACCGAGGCACGCGGGAGACGATGATTTATCCCGGAGTTCACACTCTTGCGAGTGCTAATCTCCGGTGGATAGGTGCGGTTGCTTAGTGCTCCCGAACGCCACAAGAGGCTCACCTTGAGGTGTGGTTGCTCGATGCACACCAACGCCACAAAGGCCTCACCCCAAGATGCGGTACTCACACCACACACCGAACGCCACGAAGGCGCCTCACCTAAATCTCCGGTGACCCTCGCCACAAAGGCCTAGGTCACGGTTCCACTAAGGGATTTCCTTCGAGGCGGAAACCGGGCCTTACACAAAGGTTGGGGCACACATCCACAACTTAATTGGAGGCTCCCAACAAATCGCCACAAAGGCCTAGAATCCGTCTAGGGTTCCAAGAACCCAAGAGTAACAACTTTCTTGCTTTCACCTCCACGAATCACCGTGGAGAACTCAAACCGATGCACCAAATGCAATGGCAAGAACACCACAAAGATGCTCAAGTCCTTCTCTCTCAAATTCCAACAAAGCTACAAAAGCTATTGGGGAATAAGAGAGGAAGAACAAAGGAATTCACAAAGAACACCAAGATCAAGATCTAGAGAGTTCCACTCACAAAGAGATGGATTTGATTGGTAGAAATGTAGATCTAGATCTCCTCTTCCTTTTCCCTCAAATGGATTCAAGAATCATTGGAGGAGTAGAGGGATGAGGCAAGCTCTCAAGGTCAACAATGGTGGAGAGCCAAAGGAGGAAGAAGAAGTGGGGAGAAAGAGGAGGAAGAAGGCCTTAAATAGGGGTCTTAGATTTCTGCCCGTTGGGGCCAAAATCGCGACAGGCCGGCAGTGCCGGCCTTGTTCCACCGGCAGTGCCGGGGTGGCCGGCAGTGCTGGCCTTTTTCCACCGGCAGTGCCGGCCCGGCGGCAGTGCCGGGTGTTCCCGGCGGCAGTTCCGGCCCCCAGTTTTTTGTCAAACACCCGATACGAAAACCTCAAGAACTTTTGCATCCGGACTCCGATTTTGATGATCTTGGGCTCGTTTCGAAGCTAGTAACAAGCTCTACAAGATCATGCAGGGAACCATCATAGTCCAGCAAAGTAGGATAGAAACAAATGGATAAAGGTTTTACCTATCTATAAACAGCAAACCGGTAAAACCTCCAATATGGAAAATGCAACAACTTGAGTTAGGAAACTCGGATTTAGGTGAAACCAATTTTGTTGTAAAGAAGATGATAAGAGCTACCCCACAAAGAGTGAAAAGCTTAAGAACAAGTGGGGTAGGTTTTTCTATGTATTTTAGAGTGAAACCTCTCAATACGAGAAACCGAGAAAAACTCCAATATCGAAAACGCAACAAGTGATTCATGCGGAATCCGTTTTCGATGAACTAGAGCTTGTCATGAGAATAAGCACAAGCTCTAAAACACCATATGGATAAGATCCAAATAACAACCAAGAAAGATGATGCAAGGATGCAAAGGTTTGAGCTCTCCGAAGGATACGATCGAGTTACTCACTCGAGAGCCCTCTTGATAGTACGGCAACTAAACTATAAACCGGTCTCCAACTACACCATGAGACCGGTGAGAAAGAAACCCTATCAAGAGCAAACCTTAACCTTGAGCATTCCACTTGAGCTTGATGATGACGATCTTGACCGCAACAAGATGGAACACCTTTCTTGATTGTGCTTGCTTGACGAAGTCTTGTGGATTGCTCCCCCATAATCCACCATGGGAGAGCTTCTTCTTCGGTGCAACTTCATATATCCATGAACACCATATGGAGGGCATGCTTCAAGCAAATGATCTCTTTGAGATGGCTCACCTTAAACTTGCACTTCATTTCTTCATGGCAAGCTTCAAGCATATGATCTCTTCGAGTTTGGCTCATCTTGAACTTGCACTTCATTATGTTGATGTCTTGAAGTAACTTGAGGGCTCACTTCATCTTCATCTTCAAGACATACTTGACACTTGATATCCTTCATCAATTTCTTCTTATTGCAACCTTGAAGCCAACATATGGTTCAAGCATTGCCTATGGACAACACCTACAAATATAACTCAATGCAAACATTAGTCCATAGGGATTGTCATTAATTACCAAAACCACACATGGGGGCTCCATGCACTTTCAATCTCCCCCATTTTGGTAATTGATGACAATCTCTTTGAGAGGGTTTATATAAGGAATTTAAGTAACAAACAAGTTGAATATATAGAGCAAACTCCCCCATGATATATGCATGTGTGAATGATCTTGACTTTCATTGCATATATTGGCATTCAAAGCCTAGTGGAGTTTCCTCTAAATATTCAACTATGCAAAGCAACAAGATGCAATGCAATAAAGGCACATGCTTAAGCACAAAGCAAAGATATAACCAAATTCCCTTAAACCCTCCAAACTTCTCCCCCATTGGCACCAATTGCCGAAATGGGTGAAAAATTTAGAAGGCCAATATAGTGAGAGTTCCTCCATAGCGTGTGCATTTCTCATAATTTGAGTGGAATCAAATGCACATATCCAATGACGAATATTCGGAAGGAATCACACTATAGATAGGATCAAAGATTGCAAAAAGGTAACAAAGTCAAGAAGCTTCAACAAATGAAGCAAGCAACCAAATGAACCACAAAGAAGATACCAAAAGAAAGATAGATATTATGATAAGATCAAGAAGATTGCTCTAAATAATATGAGGAAGCTCCCCAAGGTTTGTGCACAAAACTAGACAAATTGCATTGGAGTATAAAGTGCACAAACATGAAATCATCACTCCCATAATATCATTCAAAACAAAAGATACCAAGTGAATCAAACTCTAATGATCACCACAAAATAGTGTCTTAAATAAAATGAGGAAGCTCCCCAAGGTACATGCATAAATTAAAATGTTGCATTTGAATACAATATGCATAACATGGAATCCTTACTCCCTCATTACCATTTAAAACACAAATTTGCAATAGATCATAGATAGAAAATTAAGCTTAACACTTGCAACAAACAAATGGTTGAGCAACAAGTAAGAGGCACCATAATAAAAGGCTCAACCAAGAGGATATGTGAAAGGAAAGATAAAGCATATTATAAGACTATTACAAGGATGAGCAAAAAGCATCATCATAGTCTTCAATGAATTATATTGCTTAGCATGACCAATCAACACGCAATAAATAAATAAGATATCAAAAGGAGATGTATCATCTCTTATGTGTATAAGTTTCTCTAAGTGGGCAATATCACAAAGATATTTATCCACAAAGAAACATGCACACACAAAATAGATACGCAAGAAAAATAGTATGATATCCAAGACGAAGTCATGCAATATACCAATAAGAATTTTTGCTTAATAGCATGGCCAAAGGCTCAATTTTATCTTATTGTACATTCATGAACTTCAACCACAAACAACTAAAATACATCACAAATATCAACAAGGGATAGAAGATAGTTGGGATGCATTTGAGAAAGGCAACAAGTATCACAAACGAGGATACCAAAAGAAGTAACTAAATTTGCACTTTCATCGATATTGCACATGTGTGAGGTTTGAGGAAATGATATGCAATAAAATTGCTAGATAGACATAGTTGGGATGGATGAATCATGAGCATGATTTAATATACTTCCCAACAAATGCACTCATCTCAAATTACTCACATTCACAATAAAGAGGTTTCATTAAGACTTTAGCAAGAAGCACAACATTTGCAAATCAAGAGATTCATGCCAAGATGCAACCACATGGTTGGATGCTAGAACAATATGCATGAGAAGATACTTGTTACCGAGATAGCATTGGTGAGGATGTAGTAGATATGTGTTCGTTGACCATCCTAGCTTGCCTCAAGTTACCATTGAGTCACCACTTCTTTCCAAGAGTGAGACAAGCATCCAATGCATATCCATTGTACCTAACACAAAGGTAAGTACAAAATGGTCCCCAAACTAATTGGGTCCGAAGTAGTTAGACACACTACAACATATGGGATAAACTCCACAATACTATGTGCATATAGATATGAAATTGAATTTCATGCACATCTTAGCCAAATTAGGATTTGATGGAGTTTACCCTATATATTGGATCAAAGAAAGTAACACATGCCATAAGATATACATATATTAAATATGCATGCACAATACTTTCAAGAACCAAAGGAAGATACAATTTGGACAAAACACGCAAATAAATCAAGAGACAATGGTTGTCCAAATTATATCAAAGAATCAAATCAACACTAGATTGATTCCAAAGACTTATCTCATTATAAGAAGCTAATTAAACCTAAACACAAAGGAATGAGATAACCAACTCCCAAGAGAGCAAGGTTCCAACAAATAAACCAAACCCTCGAAACTTTTTATGATGGCACAAAGTACCAAAAAGAAAGTTTATGTCTCCCAAAACCAAACTTTTGATAATGATCAAGAGATGTTAAGCATTCTAACAAAAATAGGAGAGCTCCCCCAAGATTAGTGCATTATCTAGGATTTTGCATATGAATACTAAAATGCACAAAACTAGGATCATCACGCTACCTATATCTACTAAAATGCTAAGAAAGTTTGAATAGACAAATTAGATCCATAAGATGCAAGGAAGACACATGGGAGTCAAAGCACAACAAATTCATGGCAATAAATAAGGCAATTTAAACACAAGAGCCAATGTAGATATGATCAATAAATATCTACCTCATAATTGATTACCAATTGTCCTAGGACAAGAGGTATTAGGAAATATTTCCGGTGGTAGTTTGTAAGTATACATAAGATCATATTTACAACGAATAAAGCATATGGTAAAAGATAAGAGTTAACCATCATGCAAAGAAAGTTTCTTGATAGCTTCATTTAGTCATACCAACATGCAAGGCAATTAATAGTATTCATACCAACATGCAAAGCAATTAATAGTATGACTTGAAGCACATGGTTTTCCAAAAATGTATTGAGGGACACGTTGTGAAAAACCATGCCAAGAAAAACTTTCACAAATAAGATCCACAAAGATATTAGCAATGAAGCCATTTAAGCAAATTGGAGCTTGTTTGAGCAAACATGCCACATAGAAGAGAGATAATTTACGATATCAATTCTATGTGACACAACCTCAAATGTTCACATTTTCTAGGCTTGTAATATGCACAAAGCTTATTACTCCCCCATAATGTGATAAGGAATTTATTTTCACAAGAGGCAAATAAGATCCAACTAGAGATATTAATGGACATTAGAATTTGAATTTCTCATGAAGATGACATACCACATAGAGACTAGATAATCTTGCAATATCAATTCTAAGTGATATTCCTCATGTACACACATTGTTTAGGATCATGAAATTCCCAAAGGAATATCACTCCCCCAAAATGGGATAGTCCATTAATCGCTCATAAGAGCCATATAAGATACAACAAGATGCAAAGAGGCTCCAACACAAACACAAATACATGGTGTGCAACCCAACATGCATAGACTTGATTTCTCAAGAAAAGCAAGTAGGAAGCACAACATATACAAACACATGTTAGGAACAAAACTAACACATGCAAAGGGGCGAGTAACTTTCAATATAAATGAGTTGAGAACATGTTACCGCAAGGAGGAACATTGAATATATGATAGAAGCAAGATAACCAAAAGACTTGGCTTGATATAATATAAATGATGAAGATCCCTTAATTCTTCATGATGTAGCCAAGTCTCCAATGCCCTCCAACAAGCACCTATTGATCAAGTTTTGGATTGTTGGTCCCCAACTAAGTTGGGTCCTAAGAGGTTAGTCACAATAGGCTTGGCAACCCAAATGGTTCTTTTCTTGACACCACTTTGAGCACCAACAAATTTGGCAAACACATTGCCACCCTCATCCTTACGAAGAGAATAAACATTATCAATGGTGATAGAGTTGGATGAGGTACCAATAGTGCAAAAGGAGGAGATGTGGCCCTTCTCACGGCATATGTAGCAAGTTCTTTTCTTCTCCTTCTTCTCACTAGATTTCTCCACAATGGGAGCATTGGCTTGATTCTTCTTGGGAAGTGGCATTTCTTCAACTTGAGGTTGAATATGAGTTTGAGCTTGAGGCCGCTTCCTTTTTGCTTCTTCTTCAAAGGGCAAGATCTAACATGATGCCCTTCAATTTTGCACTTGAAGCAAACAATCTTGGCCGGGTCTTTGACTTGTAATTGGCCCTTCTTAATCTTGTTGTTCTTGGACTTGTTCTTGTTGTTGGAGTTGAATCCAAGTCCACTCTTGTCATTGGGGGATTGTTGCACACTCAACATCTTGTCAAGTTTGCATTTCCCTTCATGACCCTTTACCAAGTCGTTCTTCAAAGAAGTGACTTGGGCCTTGAGCTCTTTGATTTCCTCTACATGGTTAGTAACAACACAAGTACTAGAGGAAGTAGAACCTTCATTGTTAGAGCAACAAGGCAAGGAAGATAATTCATCACAAGATTTAGCAATATTATGAGTGGATGAATTACTAGGACTAGCACATGGCAATATAACATTTTGAGTAGTAGTGCTAGTACCCACATGAGGCTCACAAGGTGTTGCCTTAGATATGATAGCCTCATGAGCTAACTTTAGCCTATCATGAGAGGCTAGAAGATCCTCATGGGAGCTAGAAAGCTTTCCATGATTTTCTTCCAATTTCCCATAATTGCTAGTTAGCAATTCAAGTTGAGCCCTTAGCTCAACATTCTCCTTCAAGATAGATGCTTCACAAGAAGTAGAGTTAGTAGCACAAGCATCATCACAAGACATATTAAGAAGAGAGGGTAACATAGCATGCTCTTTTAAATAGGAAGCTTGAAGTTGCTCATGTGACTTGGTGAGGATAGAGTGTTCGCTCTCCAAGACCTTGTGGGCCTTGTCTAGATCATCTAGATCCTTAACAAGTTTATCATGACCAACACCAACTTTGGAATTTTCCTTTTTAAGCATTTTTACTTGAGCTTTAGCATGGTCTCTTTCCTTAGTGAGTTTAGAAACTATTTCATTTTGAGACACTTCAAGGGTTTCAAGTTGCTCTTCAAGAGAGGCTACGGTCTCTTGTTCTTCTTCAAGATCATTCTTTAGGGATGCTACATCATTGGCATACTCTCGTTCAAGAGCACCCTTTTTATCAATGGTGTTCTCATGCATCCAAATAAGTTTTTGGCTCTCAATAGCGGTAGTCAAGATTTCAAAGAAGTGAGTGCTAGCAATTTTATCTTTGCAAATAACCTTGAATACGCTCTTACCCTTATCGCGTAGAGAGACAACCCAATCCTCTTCTTCATATTCATCCTCATCCTTATCACCACGAGACATATTAGGTTCCATGGTAGGAGGTACCGTGGAACCCTTGGCCATAAGGCATATATGAGGACCGTGAGATAAAGATGAGGAGTTACTTGAGGCTCCTTTCAAGATCTTGTCTTGACCAATAGAATCTTTGGTTTCCTCTACATTGTTAGACACACAACAACTAGAGGAAATAGAATCATTTTTATCATGGCCACAAGACAATGCAAGCATATCATCATTAGATTTTTTCAAGCAACTTACACATGATATGCAAGGACTATCAACACAAGCATGTAAATCATTTCTAGTGCTAGATGTGTTTGAGTCCGTAGATGAAACATTGCAATGAGATAGAGATGAAGAATCATTAATAGAAAGCTCAATATCAACATTGCAATTTTCATCACCACTCACCATATCATTACCTTGTGTCTTGACACACTTTGGTGAAGTGGATGAAGATGAGAACTCATCACGGCCGGAAGTGGAAGCAATGCAATCATCCTTAATAATATTGGACACATCATATTTATCTTGAATTTTTGTCCATAACTCATGAGCGCTCCAAAAAGGCAAGTATGGAAAAAGACCTACATCTCGCAAAGCATTCATAAGAACATAAGAAGCTTGAGAATTGAGATATAAATTTTTCTCATCCTCTAACGATAGATTTTGTGAATCCATAGGAGGAGAAAAACCTATATCTACAATCTTCTCCATATGAGGGTCAATGTCCCGAAAATGACTAAGCATGCAAATTTTCCAAACATCATAATTTGTGCCATCTAATATAAGAGTGTTATCGTGCACTAATCCTCTAGCCGACATCTTTACTCTCAAGGCGGTGAAGCCTAAGAATGAGAGACCTTGCTCCGATACCAATTGAAAGGACACGGATGTCGCCTAGAGGGGGGTGAATAGGCGATTTAAAACTTTTACGAGATGGGCTTAACAAATGCGGAATAAAACTAGCGTTTACTTTGTCAAGCCCAAAGCCTATATACTATTGTTCACCTATGTGCACCAACAACTTATTCTAAGCAATGGTTCACCTATGTGCACCAACAACTTATGCTAAGCAATACAAGCAAGTATGTGATAGCAAGATATATATAACTTCAAGCACGATGGCTATCACAAGGTAAAGTGCATAAGTAAAGAGCTCGGGTATAGAGATAACCGAGGCACGCGGGAGACGATGATTTATCCCGGAGTTCACACTCTTGCGAGTGCTAATCTCCGGTGGAGAGGTGCGGTTGCTTAGTGCTCCCGAACGCCACAAGAGGCTCACCTTGAGGTGTGGTTGCTCGATGCACACCAACGCCACAAAGGCCTCACCCCAAGATGCGGTACTCACACCACACACCGAACGCCACGAAGGCGCCTCACCTAAATCTCCGGTGACCCTCGCCACAAAGGCCTAGGTCACGGTTCCACTAAGGGATTTCCTTCGAGGCGGAAACCGGGCCTTACACAAAGGTTGGGGCACACATCCACAACTTAATTGGAGGCTCCCAACAAATCGCCACAAAGGCCTAGAATCCGTCTAGGGTTCCAAGAACCCAAGAGTAACAACTTTCTTGCTTTCACCTCCACGAATCACCGTGGAGAACTCAAACCGATGCACCAAATGCAATGGCAAGAACACCACAAAGATGCTCAAGTCCTTCTCTCTCAAATTCCAACAAAGCTACAAAAGCTATTGGGGGAATAAGAGAGGAAGAACAAAGGAATTCACAAAGAACACCAAGATCAAGATCTAGAGAGTTCCACTCACAAAGAGATGGATTTGATTGGTAGAAATGTAGATCTAGATCTCCTCTTCCTTTTCCCTCAAATGGATTCAAGAATCATTGGAGGAGTAGAGGGATGTGGCAAGCTCTCAAGGTCAACAATGGTGGAGAGCCAAAGGAGGAAGAAGAAGTGGGGAGAAAGAGGAGGAAGAAGGCCTTAAATAGGGGTCTTAGATTTCCGCCCGTTGGGGCCAAAATCGCGACAGGCCGGCAGTGCCGGCCTTGTTCCACCGGCAGTGCCGGGGTGGCCGGCAGTGCTGGCCTTTTTCCACCGGCAGTGCCGGCCCGGCGGCAGTGCCGGGGTGTTTCCGGCGGCAGTTCCGGCCCCCCAGTTTTTTGTCAAACACCCGATACGAAAACCTCAAGAACTTTTGCATCCGGACTCCGATTTTGATGATCTTGGGCTCGTTTCGAAGCTAGTAACAAGCTCTACAAGATCATGCAGGGAACCATCATAGTCCAGCAAAGTAGGATAGAAACAAATGGATAAAGGTTTTACCTATCTATAAACAGACAAACCGGTAAAACCTCCAATATGGAAAATGCAACAACTTGAGTTAGGAAACTCGGATTTAGGTGAAACCAATTTTGTTGTAAAGAAGATGATAAGAGCTACCCCACAAAGAGTGAAAAGCTTAAGAACAAGTGGGGTAGGTTTTTCTATGTATTTTAGAGTGAAACCTCTCAATACGAGAAACCGAGAAAAACTCCAATATCGAAAACGCAACAAGTGATTCATGCGGAATCCGTTTTCGATGAACTAGAGCTTGTCATGAGAATAAGCACAAGCTCTAAAACACCATATGGATAAGATCCAAATAACAACCAAGAAAGATGATGCAAGGATGCAAAGGTTTGAGCTCTCCGAAGGATACGATCGAGTTACTCACTCGAGAGCCCTCTTGATAGTACGGCAACTAAACTATAAACCGGTCTCCAACTACACCATGAGACCGGTGAGAAAGAAACCCTATCAAGAGCAAACCTTAACCTTGAGCATTCCACTTGAGCTTGATGATGACGATCTTGACCGCAACAAGATGGAACACCTTTCTTGATTGTGCTTGCTTGACGAAGTCTTGTGGATTGCTCCCCCATAATCCACCATGGGAGAGCTTCTTCTTCGGTGCAACTTCATATATCCATGAACACCATATGGAGGGCATGCTTCAAGCAAATGATCTCTTTGAGATGGCTCACCTTAAACTTGCACTTCATTTCTTCATGGCAAGCTTCAAGCATATGATCTCTTCGAGTTTGGCTCATCTTGAACTTGCACTTCATTATGTTGATGTCTTGAAGTAACTTGAGGGCTCACTTCATCTTCATCTTCAAGACATACTTGACACTTGATATCCTTCATCAATTTCTTCTTATTGCAACCTTGAAGCCAACATATGGTTCAAGCATTGCCTATGGACAACACCTACAAATATAACTCAATGCAAACATTAGTCCATAGGGATTGTCATTAATTACCAAAACCACACATGGGGGCTCCATGCACTTTCACATGCGATGATCCGAAGCGCCACATTGTTCTTTCAGGGAAAAGAAACATCGTGGGAGTGGAGGACAAGACAGACATGTCAGAAGATTATAATATGTTTGCTGAAATTCCGCCCTTCAAAGTGAACACCGACCCAAGCATTAAGTTAAATGATGAGGATGCTCCATGGATACGGCACAATCGTAAGCAAGCGGGGACACAAGGAAAGAAATGATGTGTAATAATTTATTGTACCAAACTTTGTTGAATGGATCATGTGAATTATATTACCCGTGATGTGTTTGGTGTCCATTTTCGAATGATTCAATTGACTCGAGATAGCACCGATGATACATGAAATTTGGAGTGACTAAGTCATACTCCTGCATACATGAAATTTGGGTCTATTTAGTCATACTCCTGCCTAGGCATGTAATATGCATACTCGTAGTCTTCATAGCCGCCGTCGTTGTACTGGTAGTCGTCGCCTTCTAAGTTGCCGCTGCCGTCGTCGCTGCTGTCGTCGCTGTCGTCGGGCGGCGCTCGTGGCTCGCACTGAGGGTAGCGCAGGCGGGGGATATCGCCGGCCGTGATGTAGTCCATGACGCTCTGCGAGTCCGGCCGTACCACCATAGCCGACGGCCGGCCTCGTGGAAGTTTCCGGGAGGCGGGACCGTCCTCCTCATACCCAGCGAGCGCCCTCTCACGCCGATTGTTGAAGAAGGCGTCCCAAGTATGCTCGGTTATCGGGATGCCGGCGGGGATTCATCCGCTGCTCCGGCGTGAGGTCGAGGTAGTAGTGGTTCGTGATGGCCGCCGGCGCGCGGTACCACGAGGGACGGGAGGGACCGGCACGCCGCCGGCGCTTAGGCTCCGGCCGGCGAGGACGCGGTAGCCCGGTGGGCAAGGGTAGTTCGAGGCGCAAAGCTCCTCCACCTGCTGGTAGGTTAGAATGGGTGCGGTGGAAGCCATGAGAGAGTGATGAGAGATTGTAGAGATGTGATAATGCTGGCCAAGCCGGGCTACCTATATGTAGTGACAAATGGCGGGAAAATGGGAGCGGGAAGACAGGAGGCGGGAAGAAAGAGGCGGGAAGAAAGTGGCGGGAAGAAAGAGGCGGGAAGAAAGAGGCGGGAAGAAAGTGGCGGGAAGAAAGTGGCGGGAAGTATTTTTCTGATTTTTTGATATATTATTTGTATTTTTAAGAATTTGAATTGAATAAGTTTTATTTTTTTGATTTTTTTGATATATTATTTGTATTTTTAAGAATTTGAATTGAATTAGTTTTATTTTCCTGAATTTTTTCATATATTATTTGTATTTTTAACATTTAGAAATGAATTAGTTTTAATTTTCTGATTTTTTTATATATTATTTTTATTTTTAACATTTGGAAATGAATTAGTTTTATTTTCCTGAATTTTTTGATATATTATTTGTATTTTTAACATTTATAAATGAATTAGTTTTATTTTCCTGAATTTTTTGATATATTACTTGTATTTTTAAGATTTTTAAATGAATTATTTTTATTTTCCTGAATTTTTTCATATATAATTTGTATTTTTAACATTTAGAAATGAATTAGTTTTAATTTTCTGAATTTTTTGATATATTATTTGTATTTTTAACATTTCTAAATGAATTAGTTTTAATTTTCTGAATTTATTTATATATTATATGTATTTTTCAGATTTTGAAATGAAAACTAATTTGAAAAATAGCCTTTGGTCGCGGTTGGGGTCACCAACCGTGACTAAAGGGTTTTTTCCGCGGGAAACGAAAACCCGGCGAAAATACCCTTTGGTCGCGGTTGGGGTCACCAACCGTGACTAAAGGTACCCCTTTAGTCGCGGTTGGGGTCCCCAACCGCGACTAAAGTACCCTTTAGTCGCGGTTGGTGACCCCAACCGCGACCAAAGGCTGCCCGAGTATAAAACGCCGCGCCCGAACCGCCGCTGCCCCATTCTCTTCTTCTCCGCGCGCGAATTCTCTGCGCACGACGCCGTCGGGCTGCCGGGACCCCGCCGACCGCCGCCCTCGACGCCGTCGCCACGCACGCTGCCCCTCAACGCCGTCGCCGCGCGCGCCGCCCCTCGACGCCGTCGCCACACCGCGCGCCGCCCCTCGACGCCGTCGCCACACGCCGTACGTACTGCTTCGCGCCGCCGTCTCTCCTCCGCCGATCTCCTTCCCCGCCGGCGTCTTCCCTGCCGATCTCCGCTGATCTCTCCTTCCTCGGCGTCTTCCCCGGCGTCTTCCCGGACCGCCGGCGCCGGCGCTGCCGCACGCGCACACACAGGGAGAGGCCGGCGGCCGGCCCGGGGCGCGCGCGCCACGCACACAGTAGGGCGGCGCCCGGCCCGGCGCCTCTCTCCACATCTCCCTTTTTTTTAATTAACACAAAAATAACTTAACAAAAATGAACTAAACTTAACAAAAATCAACTAATTAAACTTAACAAAAATGAACTAAACTTAACAAAAATGAACTAAATTTTTACTTTCGTATTTTTTCACTTTTAAAAGAACTCAAAAAAATGAACTAAATTTTTACTTTTGTATTTTTTCACTTTTAAAAGAACTCAAAATAACTTAACATATATATTATTTGTATTTTTTCACTTTTAAAAGAACTCAAAATTTGACTTAAATTTTTTGTCTTAAATTTTTTGACTTAACTAAAATTTGACTTAACCACCGCGCGCGCGTATACGGAGGGGGCCGTCAGCGCTCTTCCGCGACGACACCCTCTCCGGCCCACCCCTTCCTCGCCCCTTTCGCCACCGCCGCCCCAACCGCGACCAAAGGTCCCTCCCTATTTAAACTCGCGCGTGCCGAGAGGCGGTTCACACTTCGTCTCCCCGCGCCGATCGACTTAAATTTGACTAAAAAGAAACTCAAATTTGACTTAACAAAAAAAACTACAGTTAACAAAAAAATCGAAACGAAACGAAACGAAACGCATTCCGCCTCTCGGGCCTCTCTCTTCCCGAAAAGTCGAAATCAAAATCCGCGCGCGTGCCCCCTCCTTTTGGCACCGCCCTTTCGCCACCGCCACCGCCCCCTTCTTCACTTAATTAATTTGTTTTGACTACATGTTTTCAGGATCGACATATGGCGGACGATAGAGCTGACCCAATTATGGACAACTATGATCCGGACGCTCGAAGAACAAATCTTCGGCATCATAAAAGGCGATGTTCTATATGTGCCGACCGGACAAGAAGAAGATGATATCGATTCTTATCCGAACCTTGACGGTGAAGATGAAGGGCATGGTCGGCAAGATGGTGCCGAAGAAACGTCGATAAACGACGATCTTCAGTTGGAAGTAGCAACCACCTCCGGCGCCGAGGTATATGTATATACATTGAGCCTCTGGTGATACAAACTCACTGATTTGAATAAAAATGTGTGTACTAACGCGCGCGCCTCTCTTTCTTATTTTAGCCCTCGGCCGAATCGTCGAAACAATCGAGTACGTCGTCGTCAAAGCGTGGCGCAACCAAGACGATGAAAGCAGGAGAAACATGCACCATCGATGTTGTCGAGGAAGCAACCGGCGAGGCCGCCGGAGCGCAGCAAGAACACCACCAAGTTTGTCGGCCAATGCGGAGCCGTTGTTAGAGACAACGTCTCGATCACCGTCCGAGAGTGGAATGAGCCAAAGAAGGCACGTGTTGGTTTCACTTTTGTCGATAAGAGAACAAAAAAAGATTGCTTCAATAAGCTTATGGAACATTTCGTTCTACCTCCGGAATACCGCAAATACGATGAGGAGGGTAACAAGATCGCGGAAAACAAGGAGAGGCGCAAGCTAGTCAAACAGTTCGCTCTTTCTAGGATGGCCAACGCATTCGGAAATACAAGCAAAATCTAGCCCATGACTTTGTCAAGCCGGGCAAGACTCCGGATTTCAAAGGACAATATGAGAAACTGCAACATGATTGGCCAGAATTTGTGAAGCAAAAGAAATCGGAGCGAGTTCCTTGAAATATCGAAAAAAAATAAGGATAATGCGGCCAAGAAGGAGTACAATCATAAAATGGGGCCGGGAGGGTATCGCTTTTGGCAGCCTAGGTGGGAGAAGATGGAGAACGAGGCCGAGGACGCGAGGAATCCGTCCAGGTACGGAGGGATGGGACCCAAGGGCCAAAAGCTGGTGGTACGGGCATGGGGGATCGCCGAACCCGGAGACGGGGAGTGTGTTTACCAGGGCAAAATAATTACACCCACCCAAAAGCTTATTGAGGCAATGAGGGATGCTCAAGAGGGGAGGATCAAGTTCAACGGAGAGAACGACGCCACGACAAAAGCCCTCGGGAATCCCGAACACGGAGGACGTGTACGAGGCATGGGGCACATTCCGTGGAAAATAGGGTTCCCCGAACGATGACCCGTACGGTTACGAAGCCGTAAGAGAAAGATGGATCGGGAAGCGAGATGTTGTGGCGCGGTTGGCATCGGAAATGGATGTCATGAAGAAAACCGTGAGTGTACTAGTAGCCGAAAGAGATGCAGCTCGGGCGCAGCATGAAGATCATCCATTGGATCTCGGAAGCCAGCCGCGGAGAAGCAGCGTGGCTTCCACGGAGGCCCCATCGGCTGGTGCACCGACGATCGAAATTACTGCACCGGAGCCTGCGGTGGTCGAAATTACTACACCGGAGCCTCCTCGCTACCCCGTGGACGATATAAAGGAGATGAAAGCATATCATCTGTATTATCCTATCGGGAACATGTCCATGAAGGTAGCCATCGGCAGTGCTTTACCACCTGGAGCACTCCACCAACAACCCCATTCAAGATGGCTATGCTCGTGTCACGGTGGAGGACATAGTCCAAGGGTTTGAGGACCTGGACATTGACATTGCTACACCTGAAGGGGCGACAAGACTTGGAGATGTCAAGCGCCAGTTCATTCTATGGCGAAGAAGTTTATCAAGTTTCCGGGCGAGGCGCCAACAAGTCCACCCCCTACGGTGGTGGTGGTGGCGGCGGTGGCGGTGGTGGTGGTGGTGCTTCACCTACACCTCCTTCACGAGGGCCGACGCCGCCCCCCAATTCACCTCCGGCGGGTAAGCGGCCGCCGCCCCTAGTCCGCCCCGGGCGGGTAAGCGACGCCGCCCCCAATCCACCTCCGGCGAAGAAGCGAAGCGGCAGTCCTGGATTATTAACTCGGACCCTTACGTACCTAAGAAAACAAAGGTACCGGAGGTATCACCGAAGCCTCTCCCCACGAGGCCTTGGGAAAGTAGTGCCGAGGAAGTCGAGGCGGGCGTGGCTGCTGATTTAGAGAAATGGAAGGCGAGCTGCAAGAAGAAAATAGAGGGCGAGCCCAAGCCAGTATTTTCTGATGAGCAAAAGAAGTGGGCTAAGTCATTTTTGAACACACCGTCCCAAGCCGCAAAGAATCTGCTCGACGACTATGCACGTGAACTTCGTAGGCAAGCACTCGCGTTCAAGAGGAACCAAGATTTGGCGGAGAAGCAGGAGAAGAAAGCCTTGGAGGAGGCCGAGAAAAAATTAGAAAGGGGGAAAGAAGTTGCCCAGCTCGGGGAACAAAGTAAACAATCGATCGCCCCGCTCATAGTGCAAGCCGCCGGTCCGGATGCCCCCGATATCATAGCAGCTGCGGCAGCACATGGATTGACCGTAACGAGTGCCGGAGAACAAGCGGCCGACTTAGGTATCACTCTTCGTGCACTCGTTAGGCCTTGATGAGGCGCCAATGAAGGACGTAGTATTTACATATGTGAAGAATGGCCCTCTCGTCGAGCCTGCGCAGGAAGAGGATCTACCTCGACAAATGAAAGGTCTACTAAATTGGTACAAGAGTTACATAAAACTTAAAAATGCCAAAGACTATATTTATGCGGAAGTTAGAGCTGAGCATCACTTCAAACATTACTATATCGCGGTTCATCAGAGTGAATTGTTCCAGCTGTTCAATCTGCGCGACCTCGACAAATCTATCATCGGTTGCTACGTTCGTAAGTGATTTATTAATTTCTACCCCATCTCGTTCATTGCCTGCACTATATATTGTCCTAACTATCTTGTTGTGTACGCTATTATGCGGAATGAAGAAGCGGGAAATGCAAATAAGGAACATCCATGATGTTGGGTTCATTGACCCATACATCGTTAATTCATATGTGTTAGAACACCACCCCGCCGACGTGGAGGAAGACCTGTGGCGGTTTCTTAGAAAACAGGAACTCAAAAGTGATATTCTATTTCCTTACCATTTTGGGTGAGTGTTTACTGTCTTGAGCACATTCTCTTTTGTTTACTCCATGCATGGTATGTGGCTAATCGATGAGTTATATATGCATGATCGTGCATGTATCGTGTCCGCAGGTTCCACTGGATTCCGATGGTAATTCAATTTCACACCTCCACGGTTCTCGTCCACGACTCTCCGAATATGGATGCGGCGCTTTGGGCCGACATGAGAAAAATGATGCAAAAGTAATTGTTTTCATTCATTTGCGCTCTATATCGATCGGCCTATTTCGTTCATCATTTCCTAATATCAAGTAACTAATTAATAACTCTCTTGTTCATTTAATTTTCTTTGCCTCGTAGGGTTTGGAGACGGTTCGTAGATAAAAAGGTCGGTGAATTCAAAAAAGAGCTACATTTTAAAAGGGCAGTGCGGACGACTGGGGATATTCAGCCACCGGGGACCAATCTATGTGGATACTATGTTTGTGAGAGGATCCGGAGATACACCAATGAGCGGGACCAGTCGGATGAGCTCAACATCAAGAGGAATAACCTCCGGAAGACGCTTAGTCCGAAGCTCGCTTCCGACCACTTCGGGAGGAACTAGCTGGATGGTTCGCGAGGGAAGTCATCGATCCTACGAGACAACACTACGTAGAGGACGTAGAACTATACATGCATTAAATTATGTATGGAAACTTGTTCAAACTTGTATATGGTCATCCGATGATATTGAATATATATTGTATATTCCTCTTGAATTCTTTTTGGTTCTAATTTCAAATTTGTTTGAAATTGTACATTCATATGCATGCATGTATGTAGTACCGTAGAATATGTGAAACGTACTCCTTCAAAATTACAAATAAAGCACAAAAGAAATAAAACAATACAAATTAAACGAGAAAACAGGTTTAGGGGGGGCAGGTTTAGGGGGGGCCTAAAACCCTAAACTCGCGGCGGCCTTTAGTCGCGGTCGGCCAGAAGAACCGCGACTAAAGGGCCTCCGCCCCGACGGTCGCCTGGCGCCCACGTGGACGGGCCTTTAGTCATGGTTCGTAAGCGACCGCGACTAAAGGGGGGGCCTTTAGTCGCGCTACTTTGGTCGCGGTTGCGCAACCGCGACTAATGGCAGTTGCGAACCGCGACCAAAGGCCCTTTTTCCACCAGTGGTGGGAATAGATCCCCAATAGTGGTACTATAAAATGGCATATTCTTGATAAATAAAATATTTGCTTTTTTTTTCAATTCCGTCTTCCCAAACTACGAGCCCACTCCCGCACGGGCCGGCCCTCACCCGCTGCTCAACATCACGTCGCCTCCATAACCGGCCGGCCTCCTCCTCCGCACCGGCCTCCCACCCTCCAGCACCGACCTCCTGCTCTCCGCCATCGGCCGCCCGGCCGTCGCTCCGCCCCGAGCGGAGGTCTCCCAGCTCGGCCCCAAGCTCGGCCACAAGCGATTCCAGCGCCCCTTGCTCGCATACAGTTCCGTGGTGTTATATTTTGATCCAAATTCATTCTAAAGGGAGGCTAACTTCTGGCGAGCGAAGCGAGGCCCGTCGCCGACAGGTTTGGACCGAAGCGTAGCGGAGTCTGAAGGTTATGTTGTGCCTGGTAAGGAGGATCTTATTTGCAAGTTAAAGAGGTCCTTTATGATCTGAAACAATTCTGTGGACAGTGATACAAAAGGTTTGATTCATTTATTGTTGCACATGATTTTAAGATATCTCAGTATGATAGTTATGTTTACATCAAGGTTAATGAATCACCTATATACTTGCTGTTATATGTTGATACTATGTTGATTGCTACCAATAGCAAGAAATAGATCAATACTTTGAAAGCACAATTAAGTAGTGAATTTCAAATGAAGGATCTTGCTGCTGCTAAGAAAATACTAGGTATTAAAATTAGAAGAGAAAGAATATCTTGTGTGTTACAACACTCTCTGATATAGTGAAGTTTTGCTGGCTGGCACCCGTGGTTTTTTCCCTTCTGTGTTGGAGGGATTTTTCACGTTAAAATCTTGTGTCTCCGCTGCATTCTCTTTTCATTTTTCATTATTTGCTTGTCGCGTTTATAACCTCGTGGTACTCCTGTTGCGGAAGATTTGCCGGAATTTGATCGGTTCGTCGGAATATGGCCGGCTCTAGCCGCGAAAGGAAACTAACTACCTGAAATTTCCCTCGCGCCCGGCGAACTGAATAGCTCAGCCAAAAATCTATGTATATGCAGTATTTCGCGAAGCGATGGGGGTTTGCTGCAAAACAAATCTGGTCTCCTAGGCCTCGATCTACGCTTGGTACCGCATATTTCAAATTTTTACGGCAGATGGGATGAGAGGTCTGCTAGAGTTTCTCTAAGCGGCAGAGCCAAACGAGAGACAAGTTGTTGTTTCCGTTGGTCCGAGCAATCTGGAAGTCGTTGGTCTGATACTCAGGTTGAAATCCCCAACGTTTTCTTTCGCAGATGCTACCGGATCGTTTATTTGTTTCTTGTAGCATGATCGCCATTCAATTCAATTCAACCTTCAAATGACAAATCAGATTCACGCCGTCGATTATCGAAGTTTTGGAGACCAATCGACGGAGAGGGGTCCGCAAATGCTGCCTGCATCCACGAAGTATCTATCACCAGAATGGACAAGTGGATCTATCCCAAGCCATGGGTCACACTCGGTAGGTAGGTATTATCTGAGGCAGAAAATTCAACACGGTGCCTCATGACGATTTGTACGCCTCTCTGATCTGTGGCACTGTGCACGTTATGATCAAACGAGAGGGCACAACACCTGATGGCTAATGCACGTATTTTTGGTCCAAACCTATGATCATCCGATCTTACAAGGCTCTATCGAGTACTACATCTATTTCATTATAAGTGTGTTATTTTATAGCATGTATCTAGGCTGTGTTACCCTTGGCGTGTTAGTGTTCGCCATAGGAAGTGGAGCTCAAGTAAGGGCATCTCCAGCGGCTCCACATAAAATGAGTAAAAAGAGTCTGTTTGAGTTAGCGTAGACAAAAATTAGGTTTGGCTCCAGCCGACCAACCTAATGTATAGTGATAAGTCTGTCCACCCAAACACATTTCTGGATCAAATTTAGGTCACATTTGTGGAAAAAAATCCTATGAGACCGGGTCTATTACCCCAGCATGATAGACCCACCCCGATGGCTGACACCTGGCGGTCCGAATCCAAAAACACGCAACTAATCCTCCTTCTCTAATTCTGATTCCAATGACAACGTATGCTAGTTAGATTGCCGTGCCGGATTCAGTCCTCTAAGCAAAATAGGGCTTGGCCCGTTGGCCAGCTTGATGGTGCCATGCGACCGTGAAGCAGTGGCGGCGTCAGTGCATCCGTGCTTCTACGCGACGGCGACACAGCTGCGCGGCAACTTGGCGGACGACTTCAGCAGAGCAGAGGCCCAGCATGGCAACACGATGGCCCGGCCGGCGTCGGCCATACGACAATCAGTACATGTTTATTTCATTGTGCTTAGGCCTGATGGTCCATACGAAATCCATGGATACGAAATCCATTGTGCAGGACCGACATGGAGAGGTTGCTGCCATGACCGGTGGCGTCCCAACGGAGCTACTCAACGGATCTTGTCGCGTCGCTGACGCCGGCCTAACAGAGCTGCTCGATGCGTCTTGCCGCGTTGCCGACGAGGTAACATCTTGCTGTGCTGCCGATGAGCTCTTGCCGCTCGGCCTCCATGGACGGGAGCAGCAACAGAAACCGTAAGTCGGGATTAGCAGATGGAAACAAAGGCTGAAAAATCGGAATTGAAATTAATCGTAATGTTAATGGGGATTTACCTGCATGAAGATTGGATAAGCCAGGTGTCATCCATCAGGGTGGGTCTATCATGCTGGGGTATTAGACCCGGTCTCATAGGATTTTTTTCCCACATTTGTGGCCAGTTGCTGGACACAAAAGGAATGTTATATTCTTTTTTCGGTCCTTAATTAATGCATAGCTCCTCTTGACATGCCATTTGCGGTAAAAAAGAAAGGACAGTATCACCTGTGCAGGGGCGGACACATACAACAAGTAAAAAAAAAATTAAATTCATGTTCACAATCTAACGCATATATACGGACGTAAACGATAAACGAAATGCATCGAGCCGCTGAAAATATTGGGCACGCCGCCGATCATCACAGGATCGATAACGAATTGTGTCTTCACCTCAATATGCTGTACCAGATCCAAGGTATGCGAAGTTCACAACATTAACCAACATATTGTAGACACGGTCTACATGGACCCAGTATATGAGGTCTCTGAGAAGCTGGAAATTCCATTTGAGGCTACAAGGAGGCCACCGTTTTATTCAAAATTGAAAAACAACATTTATAAGTGTCAAAAATATGTAAAAAAATCTGGATGTAGTGAATGATGTATTCTACTAACATAAAAAATCTCAACGCAGAATACCTTGCTTCACAAAATAATTACAAAATTTGATGGAAGTTATAAAATTGCACTGTTCACTACTCCATATCCACAATTTTATCAATCTTGCACAACCCAGAATGCAAATTATTTTCACATTGTGTTTTTCACACTAACATAACTGCATCTAGTTTTTTTTTAGAAATTTACGAAATTTCTTGAAATGTCTTTTTTGTAAAAGGGCTCCATGTCCATGTACCCCGGGTTTCATTTTCCACAATCGAAGAGAAGCCTGCACCTGTGATGTGAGAAAGTATTGAAACATGCCACTCCCTCCATCTAATGAAACAAGTCTCAAATTTGACTAAATTTAGATGTATCTAGATGTATCCAAAGTTAGACAAAAATATAATACATGCTTCATGGGACGGAGGGAGTATATATCTTTCTCCAAGGTCGGATTAACCAACCATATCTATGAAGTTGAATGTGACTGTGATTTTTTATTTTTATTTTATTTTATCTTGTGATGTTGCATCATTTCAGAACTTCATTAAAATCTAGTAAGAAGCTTCATACCCTTCTTTTTTTTGAAGATTAAATTTTATAATACAGAAAGATTTTAATACTACTCACTTTTGCTTATTTTGATCTAAAACATACGAAGTTGAAGGAGAAGGATTGATTACTTATTCACTCGACATTCATAAACTTGGATAGTTACTCATTACTTAGCATTCACACGAGTCTCGGCGTTCAAATCTGATTGTTCTTAGCATCCATTTAGAAGCAGTTGTTTCTCGGTCGTCCGAGACAAAATCGCTAGATTGTAGAAGATGGTCTTTTCACTTATCCTATCAATTTAATTCCGAGAAACATTTAGACTCCTAGTAAATCTTTGATGGATAATACAACCTGAAATGAAGCTCGGGCTAAATCAAACAAGAAAAAATTAAACCATGAATACATAAATTATACTATATTTGTAGATATATACATATGATTTTAATTATGTGCGTTCAAATTTTCATCGTTATATATTTTCATCTGTGTTCCACGAAGAAAGACAATATTTGAATCTAAATAGAGTTAGCTTTTGGTTCTCTTGGAGCCATAACTCAATTTATATACTCAATTTGTATAGCCCGGAGCCAAACCGGCGCACTCTTATACAGGATGAAGTTTTGCAGTTCTCTTCTCATTTTTATACAGAGATATATGCCAACTCCAACTAGGTTTTTGACGCATATATAGACTATATAATTTTATATGAATCTAGCGTAGTAAGAAAATAGGTTTTGAAATAATATATTCATATGTATCCGTGGTTGGGCACTTGGGCTATTAGTTCAGACCGATCTGCATCATGATCTAGCAAGAAGCCGAGATAACCTTATTTTGTTTGCTAAAAGGGAAAAGGGGAGAGAGGAGTTCAAGATGTGCCCAGGAGCGAATGGATGGACGAGTTTGGAGAAAACAAAACCAAAAGAAAAGGATGGATGGCCATGAAGTCTACGACGCGTCGTAGGACTGACATGGAGATTCTGTCCGAGACGGCGACAGAGTGACAAGGCGATTGAGCACGATGGACCATCCAATCCCAAGGTCCCAACAACTAATACTGCTCCTACCAACGGCGATAACGACATTGTCATTATCAGATCCAAATCGGAGATACCTGCCGTCAGAGTTTGCGCCCAAAATATATGCTACTCCATACAACTACTGTTTAAGAATTTGTCAGATCTTGACCGGAGATGGAGATAATTATACAAGTCTTTGTCTTGCTACGCGGTTTGTGATGGACCGAAGCATGCAATTGGGATCTTCTGCTCATGCCGAAAGCACGCGATGCGAAGATCGATCGATCTCCACCAGTTTCCCATGTGTTAACACTCTGATTCCGTAGCTGATACTATCTCGCTTGATTCGCCAGAACCAACCACACCGAAAGCATCAAAGAGTAATCCATAGCTTGATCGATGGCCACAATAAGGGCCACACGTAGCTAGCCATGACAGTACCTTGAGACTTGGAGCATTTTTAGCATAGCATTGTTCCAAGTCAAGGTCTTGCTTCCGACGTGTAACGCGTCTCTCGCACCACGATCTGATTGGATCTGCGTGTGAAGTAACCGCGTGGCCCTGCCAAGTTGCCCTCGATACTGACGATGCAGAGGAATTTGCATTTGAACGAGATTAAATTAAACCACTACTGCGCTCTAAATTAGTTTATCTTGGCAGGTTCAGTTATGTGACATCATATATAAATGTAGTCATGGCTCTTCCAGGTCTAGTCATATGGCTTCGAGCTGCAGTTTGTACTGAACTTTTTTTGGCCAAGTGAGAGAGAGGCCTGGACATTTCCAAACCAATTATTTTGATTAGTTTTGGGCGAGTTGCATTATTAAATCGACATTTGGATGGGGGATCTGGACCAGAATCACACTCAATGGAGGTTAAACGCGTATTCCCTGCGTCACTTGCATAAAATAAAATACACGAGGAGAAGAGGCCCTACATGAACATAGTATGCTTAACTCAGCATTCGCAAGCTCAAGTTTTGATTTACACTGAAAGTCGCAGCATCTGACATCAAAGCCTGCTTTGGTTTCTAAGAAAAGAATAAACCCATGTTTGGTACTCGATGTACTACCAAACAATGGAGATATTGTCGAATATTCAGATAGCACAAAATTAGTAAGACAAGTTGCTGAAAAAATATGGTAGTATGATAATAGGAGAGCTGTTAGTCAGATTAATATAATGAGATTCAGGTCCGGTATAGTAGTTGTAGTTGGAGTGGACTTCAGTTTTATGCCGTGTGTCAGTTAGTGTTGGTTACTCTGTCTTTGTCAGTCGAACTCACAAACTCCGTGTTTTTTTGACATGCACAAACTCCGTGTTAGTTTAGCTGATCACTGCAGCTTCCCATCATCACTCACAAGCTCAAAAGTTTTCATGCCACGTTGAGCATTCCTTGACAAGTCTACCATACCATGTTTTACGTCAATCCGTATTGTATTCCATATATTTTCGCTAAAAAGCATAATTCATGAGTTTTTCTTTCAAATCAAAAGATGTATATGCGATAAATCAGTGCCAGCATTGTTGTCATACCAGGCTCATTGGTGGATGCCCATGTGGCTTATTGTCACCTCTGCATCCCTAAATAAACAAACATGATAAATTGCATAATTACGACAAATCTAAAATTTTATGTCGGTGTCCATAACATGACACTGAGACTCCAATATCAATGTCACTTTAGACATTATTATTCCCTTCCACTCCCTCTCCCTCATTTATCTCACACAACGTTTTATGAGACCTCATGAGAGAAATAAATGATAAGAGCATTTAGTGTCTCAATGGTACCATCTAACCTCGCCTATTTTTATAGAAGGCTTAGAGCATCTCCACTCGTCTCCCGAGAAGCCCCCCACGAGCCGTTTTTTTTTTACATCCAGACGGCGAAAAACAGCCCAGTCGCGCCCCCAGGTTCTCGTTTTCATCCGGATTTGGGCCTAAATTCATCCGGCGATCCCACGCCATCCCCAGCCCCCCGGGGAGCGCTCGGGGACTCCGGATGGAGCAAAACCAACCGCCCACGTCCACGTGTCTCCTCTTTCGTCCGGACTCCCCGGGCCATCCTCTTTTCCCCGAGAAACGCCGCTTGGGGAGCACACGACTGGAAATATACTGCCCCCAGGCCAAATTTTCGTCCAATCCGGACGAAAATTTTGCCGGATTTGGGCGTGGGGACCGTCAACGAGTGGGGATGCTCTTACTACTTATAAATTTGTTCCTTCCATATGACGATAGGGTGGATGGTACCGTTGAGACATTAAGTGCTCATGTCATTTATGTCTCACATGTGCACTTCACATGTGAGGCATAAATGATATGAGCACTTAATGTCTCAACGGTACCATCCACCCTAGCCTACACCTATATGGCCCTACAACTAATAGAATTTATGCCTCATATATTATGCTCTTATCGTTGAGATATTAAGTGTTTGTATCATTTATGTTTCACATAATGTTTGATGTGTGAGATAAATGGAACAGTATTTGATGTCTTTAAGTGTACCATCAATCCTAGCCTACTCCTATAGAAGGCCCTAGCTAGTACTAATAAAATATATACCTTACATATGAGGATGGTACCATTGAGACATTAAGTGCCGTGTCATTTATGTCTCACATGATGTATGTCTCAATGGTACCATCCACCCTAGCTACTTCTATAGGTGGCCCTAGTATTAATGCAATCCCTTCTCACATATGACGATATATTAGAGCAAGTTTAATAGTAGAGCCAACTGCTGGCTATAAGCCAAGTGCCATGTCATTTATAGTTAACTTAGAGCTAACATGTACAATAATGAGCTATAAATTTGTACTACTTTATCAATGCATGGCCCACTTTTCACTCTCATAAAGTGCCTAGGAGCACGTGCTAGAGCTGGCTCTTGCATTAGAACCCACTCCTCTTCTCTCTCCTTCTCTCTCTCATCCAACTAAGCAACAATATGTTATTTTAATCCTTATAGCCAGCTGACTAGGACTTATTGTACTTGCTCTTAAGTGCTTGTATCATTTATCTGTCGCATGATACAAACACTTAATGTTTCAACACAATCATTCACCCGAGTTGAATTCTAGAGGGTATCCTAGTACTAATAAAATTTATGCCTTATGAGGATGGTACCATTAAGACATTAAGTGCTCGTATCATTTATGTATCACGCGTCACTTAATGTCTCTATAGTAGCATTCATCCTACCTTACTCCTAAAGGGTCCCCTAATACTCAAAAAAATCCTCATATATGAGGATGGTACCATTGAGACATTAGGTGTCGCTATCATTTATCTCACACGTCCACTTAATGTCTCAAGGGCACCATCCACCCTACCCTACTCATATAGGAATCCCTACTAATAATAGAAGGTGTGACTCACATATTTTTCATGTATATCTAGTGCTATAATATACGCATATGTTAGGATTACCTATAATCACTTCAAATAATATTGCAACAACAAATACGAGCCCCGTATCACTTCGGATAACATGCAACAATAAAAACAATAAAATCATAATAGAGCAGGGCTGATAACTATTCTTAGGTAAGCATCAGGTATAACCATTTGGATAACATTGAGCAGAGTTCGTAACAAAATATGTGAGGCCGCACATATTGTTTGGTAAATGAATATGCCTCGGTCGCCGACCCGCGAACCGCACACACCGAAAGCGTAATGCCGGAGTGTTCCATCGGAGACGATGCGCGTAGAGAGCGACTTGACCATGACATAGGAGCCACATCGCGACATTACATCACTCGGGCTCCCGCTCGGGCTCGATCGGCCACTCCGAGCTACTCAGGCGAGCCTTCTTCCTCACACCTTCCGGGAATCTTCCTTACACCTTCCCATTGCGGCGCCTATATAAGCTCGGCAATCGCTCCTGCCCATCGAGCAAAATCATCACACCCCATCCATCCTCCCTCTCTCTCTCTCTCGACAAAATCGATACGCGGCGGGGGCGGAGAAAGAAACACTTGTAGTTCTTGCACTGCGGCGAGCTAGCGACCATGGCGGCCAAGCGGCTCCACGACGGGTCCGAGAACGAGGAAGACCGGCGCGACGAGAAGCGGATGCACCGCCTGCCGTCCTTCTCCACGTGAGCTTCCTTCGATCTCGTCCTGGTCCGGTGTCGTGTTGCTCGTGGAGGCTTTCTTGCTGATTCCATGGCGTGGGTGTGTTTGGGGTTGCAGGGTGATCAAGGAGGCCGTGATGATGAAGCAGGTGCATAATGTGTTCATGCTCCTCGAACCTCTCCTGCGCCGAGTGGTAAGCAAGCAGGCACATCACCCACATCGGTGCTCTCTTTATCGGAATGGTTGCTCTGTTTCTTGGAACCGAGCATGGTTCTGACTGCTCTGTTTCTTGATGGCGCGCGTGCAGGTGCAGGAGGAGCTGCAGGCGGGGCTGGTGCGCAGCCCGCGGTACATCGAGAGGTCCTCGCCGGAGACCTCGCCGCCGCCGCCGTCCTCGCCGCGGGCGACCTGGAGGCTGGCGTTCCTCAACCCACCGCAACTCCCGATCTTCACCGGCAGCAAGATCGAGGACGCGAACGGCAACCCGCTCCAGGTGATCCTCGTCGACGCCGACACCGGCTCGCCGTGCCAGAACGTCCCGCAGTTCCTGCGCGTCGAGGTCGTGCCGATCTTCGGGGACTTCCCGCACGACGGGCGCGAGGAGTGCGGGTCCGCCGCCGAGTTCGCGCGCGGCGTCGTCAAGGAGCGCGCCGGGAAGCGCCCGCTGCTCACGGGCGAGGTCGCGCTCACCATGCGCGACGGCCGCGCCACGGTCGGCGAGCTCCAGTTCACGGACAACTCCTCCTGGCTGCGCTGCCGCAAGTTCCGCATCGGCGCGCGCGTCGTGCCGGGCAGCGGGTACGACGGGCCCAGGGTCGCCGAGGCCATGACCGAGGCCTTCAACGTCCGCGACCACCGCGGCGAACGTACGTCCCCGCCGACGAACTCCAAAGTCTCTGTTTCCGCTGTGGAAGTGTGACTGGACGATCATACTAATAAGTTGTGATTTATGCTGCATGCAGTGTACCGGAAGCACTACCCTCCGGCGCTCGGCGACGACGTGTGGCGGCTCGAGAAGATCGGCAAGGAGGGAGCGTTCCACAAGAAGCTGACGCAGAGCGGCGTCCGGACCGTGCAGGAGTTCCTGCAGATGCTAGTAGTGAAGCCCGACGTGCTGCGCATGGTAATTAAACTTGCCATGGCTTCTTAATGATCATATTTGCAAATCATGGAAGGTTTTGTTCGGTTCTGATTTTGCTCTGTTTTTGCATGAACAGATAATGGGCGACGGCATGACTGACAGGATGTGGGAGGCAACGACGAAACACGCCAGGCAATGCGAGGCCGGCGACAGGGTGTACGCGTACACCGCAGGGCAGACCGGCGGCGTCGGCGGCGCCACCGTGTACGTGAACTCCATCTGCCAGCTCGTCAAGATTGAGCTCGCCGGCGTCGAGTGCGTGCCGCAGCACCTCAACAGGGCGCAGAAGGCGTACGTGCACCAGCTGCTTCTTGAGGCGTTCGAGCAGCGTGCCAGCCTCCAGGAGGCCGACATACTCCTCCACGCCACCCACAGCAGCAACGACCTCCCACTCCTGCAGAGTAAGCATCCGACCAGATCACTCGCCCCCCATTTCTTATAAGCTTCTGAAATATTCTGAATTCTCAAGTCTCATGTTCCAATTTTTCTTCAGACGCAGCGTCGGCCGTCCCGCCGCCGCTTCCGGCGACTCCGCTCTGGTTCCAGGGCACCCCGGACATCGACTTCCAGATCATCGACGACCTCGCAAACCAGGGCAACTTCACTTTCAAGATGTTCGACGAATGAAGGGGCCAAGATTGCCCTTTCAGTTTCAGCTGTACATTAACCAATCTACTAGTACTACGCGCGTGGTATGTGTCTACACGAACAACGTGTATGTGTGTTCAGTTCAGGTCAGTAACTTGAGCGGCCCTTCGCTGCATCGCCGAGCATGCTGCGCAACCTCAAGCGCATCCGGCCGCGAGCAGCGAACAAGAGGCGTGCAAGGATTCTTTGGTTTAATTCGTACACTTTGTTGTTGTAAATTTAGTTCCACTTCTGCTTAAGGTTTAGGTGATGTTGTCGCTTCGATTGTGATGTAATGTTTGGGGGGTGGCAACTTCACCTTTTCTAGCATTTCCACAAGGTTTTTTCTTGGGTCTTGTAACAAAATCCAAGTGTCAATAAAGGGCACAATTGCCTTTTCTGTACAGATTAAAGACATGGGTCTTTGTTTTCCTAGGGTTTTTGAAATTCAATATGTATTATAAAAAAAAATAGATGATGTAAATCAAGGCCATGCAATGGTCTTACATCTGATGATGAGATATTATAAAACCCAGTCGTCTCCTTGATAAAAGCTCCCGGCAGAGACCAAAAGGGTACTAGCAGCGGGGGGATAAGTCAAGTCAAGCGATACCGCGTGAAAGATCAGAAAGTGACGGGAACTTCCTGTGTTTTGTCGATGCCATTTGCATCTTCTCAAGGCACAAAAACATACTAGTTAGGGGAAGCAGAGCATCCCTTACTTGGTACCAACTCTGAACTCAACAAAGCAAACTATTGAGCTCTAAACTATTCTCTATCCCATTAAAACCATGTTTAGTACTAGAGTTTTTAAAGGTTAGTGGGGATAATCTCATCAATCCCAAAAACCTCATCAAACCCGCTTATCCCTAATTTTATTTAAATTTTAGTGTATTTTTCTCAATCCTCAATAGTTTATCCCTATCTATTGGATTTAGGATGGGGTTTTGTGGGGGTTCAGTGAAGGTCATGATTTCACGCAATACTCTAAAGAATTATCCTCACTTATTCCAAAAACACTCTACTGCCAAACAAAACCCAAGAAAACTAATTTGGGGGTGGCAACTTACACCTTTTCTAGCATTTCCACAAGGGTTTTTCTTGGGTCTTGTAACAAAATCCAAGTGTCAATAAAGGGGGGAAAATTGCCTTTTTTGTACAGATTAACGACATGGATCTTTCTTTTCCTAGGAATCTTGAAATTCAATATGTATTATAGATGAAAAAAAAGAGATGATGGAAAATAAGGCCATACAATGGTCATACATCTGATGATGATGATGAGATATTATAAAACCCAGTCATCTCCTTGATAAAAGCTCCCGGCAGAGACAAAATGGGTACTAGCAGCGTGGGGATAAGTCAAGTCAAGCGTTTGCGTGTGAAAGATTAGAAAGTGACGTGAACCTCCGCATCCTAATTTGTTTCAACTCCGAGCTCAACAAACTAAATTATGGACACTCCTAGCGTGCACTCGGGTGCTAGTAGTCCATTCAAGCACCGAGAGTGAATTTTGTACACCAAGCATATGTGTGGGTGTTTCGGTCAACGTTTATTGTGTTTTGAGATTCGATTAAAAAGAGGAGCTTTTGTACACCCACATCCAGGGTGTGGGTGTTTCCGTCACCGTCCATTTATTTCTCTAGATTCGTGTTCATCATGGTAGATGGAAAGATTTCTTTCTCTCTCCTCTTTTTATCCGAATCTCAAAACACAATAGACGTTGATGGAAACACCCACACCCATGCTTAGGTCTACAAAATTCACTCTCATTCAAGCACCCATTTCTAAAAAATAGAAAGTTCCAGCACATGAAGGCTACACGTGCATTTAATATCATGTATTTTTTTAAAAGAAAAGAGGTCGTAATTTTCAAACCATTTTTTGAAATGGCGATCCGTTTCCACCGTTAGGCCTCTTACGGCGAGATCTTCCAAAGTAGATCTCATTGGTATATCTTTCGAAAAAAAAAATCGAGAAGCAACTTTGCGTCTATGGAAAAGAAACTATAGTGTTATAGCAAACCAACTCCGTACAAATAGCCGCACACCACGCTGGAGTTGAGCCATGCATGCGTTCTTCCTCGTCTCCAGCGATGCCACCAGCCTCCAGCTCCGCCGCCTCTCACTGGCTGCAATGTCTCCCATAGCCCCATCCGACATTGTGATCATCTTGTTTGTTCAAGGTAGCATATTTGATATTTAAACATTATGTCATATTGCTTTTTTTTGCTAATAGGCGCTTTATTACTTAAAAGGTTAAGTATCACACACGGCTTTTGCATAACTGAGATGCACACAGCCGTACACAAACCGAAGTTCCAGAATTACATGGTGTAAAAGATAAAAACAGGCCATACTATGTTGATTCTTAATTCAAGATTGCTTGGAGGTTTCCCTTTCTCGAGGAGTATACAAGGGATGTGCTGCATCATCTCTATGTTAGGACGTAATACTCATATGAATGCTTATCAAACACATATTGAAATTTCACCAATATTAGGTCATTGATGAATTGTTAGTGGACAACTTAAAAAGAGAGTAGACAAGAGAATCCATGAACCACGGTCCATTTTAAATTACTAGAAACACCTTTCCAATACCTTTACATTGATTTATATTTCTTTAATCCGAAAATATCAAAAATACAAAAAATACTATCTCTACATACATACACACATAACCCAAATACCCTTAGCCTTTACTTGTTTTTTTTATTTAGTTTACATGTATTTCCTATTACTAATACGAAACCTTGTGCTTGATAACCACGCGGTGGAGTTGGGGATACAAGGTAAGAACTTTATTTTGCAGGTTGCTAGAAGAGGAGAAGGAAGAATTCAGCTTCTAAGCCAATTCCCCGAGAATTCGATATAAACACTCGAGTCATCCTTGTGGGGGAAAATACGCTTCTACAACATTGTGCTCTTGAAGTCTGAACAAATTGGTACACATTGATTGTTTTCATCAAAAACAATTTTTGGGCGCTATTGTCGAGGAATTCCAAGAAGCTACATCACTTTGGTTGCAGTGTGGTTAATCCCCACAACAACTGCTAGAACATCTTCTAGCGCCATAATTGCAAGAGGGACATCACATCAACATCTTCACCAACCTTGTGCTTACACCTAAGCTTGGGGAGGTCGCACGACTATGAGCTTTTATTTCTCCTTTTGATTTTCAAAGTAATTTCATTCATCTTGTTTTTAGTATTTTTAGTTTTCTTTAAAACACAAAAACCATAAGAATGAAAAAATGAAAAAACCATAGAAAATGTTCATATATCCATTATTGATGGATTATGGAGTGAACACAGAAATTCGAAAGAAGGGAAACATTTGGATGAGTTATTTCAATCTCAGAAACATATTACCAAAGAGTTGCTTGCACATTATGAAAGGACTTGTTACTTTTGTTGTTGTGAACTCTTTGACTTCCAATGTAGATCCCATAAAGAACATACAATTTCCTCCTATCATGCTTATAGTTATGTTCATTTAGGGATCAAAGAAGTACAGTAATTTGTGATCTTTATGGCAGCCTATGAATTTAAAACCTTCGTTGATGATATCTATAAAGCTACTGGTGTGACTAACAAACATGATAGTGATGTCACTCTTATCCTTGATTTTTGTATGGAAATTTTTTCTGATAATATATATGTTGTTGACTATAATGAGAGGAACACAACAACAAAAGAAAACACTAGCCTATTACATAAAGATAAAAAATGAAAAGCCATAGTTCCATCTAAGCTTGGGGAAGAGTAGGATTTTCCACCTTTACCACCAACATGTGATGATAACTACAAAACTGAAATGCTGGCCCATCTTTGCTTGATAACCCGTCATGCTTAGAAAATACTATGTTATGTGAGGATGAAAATGATAAACTTGATGTTTGTGGTGATGCTCTATCCATGAGAGTCCCATATCATTCTTAAAATTTCTTATTTAATACTATGTTATGTGAGGATGAAAATGATAAACTTGATGTTTGTGATGATGCTCTCATCCATGAGAGTCCCATATCATTCTTAAAATCTCTTATTTACACAATAGAAGAGAACCGGGGGACATCCCCGTGCTGTCTTGGACCAAGATACGCCGCCTCCCATCGACGAAGTCGGAGAAGAACGACATATCCACCACCTCTGGACCAACATCTTCCCTCCAGAAAAACCACCTCGCCCCGGCCAGCCCCCAGCGCTATCGTGGACAACGACAAACGCCAGTGACACGTCGAGAAACCGATCTCACCAGATCTGAAGAACGGCGAGAAGACCAAGCTGCCGACCTGAATGATCGACAAGCACACACTGCCAACAACTCCGAGACACCGCCGTGAAGGTCGTCGCCGGTGTGGGAATGGAGTTGACGCAGATTTATTTGCCCGGGCGCCGCTCCCACCACCCCAACGACGCACGCAGCGGACGATGCGCTGCTAACTACAAAACAGAGGAGGAACGAGGTCCCCTCCCCCTCCTGCCGCCGGAGTGGCAAGCGGAGAGAGAGGGGCCCAGAGCTCACGCCGATGAAGATGGGATCTGGCCGCCGCCGCCTAGGAGGGACAAAAAGTTTCGTGCGTTCTACCGCACGCGAACAAGTTGTGCCGACGGCAAGGGAGAGACTGAGCGCCTTTGGTGGACTGGCAGGACCAGTGCCGTTGGTGTCATGTAGTGATGGAAATGAAACTTGGCAACCAAGTGGGCAGGTCACATCGCCCATCTTAGTCGCGATGTATAGCTAGTACGGTCACATACCTGGATGAACGGAAAGATCGGTGCATGTTTGAATCGACCATTGGCTATAACCTGTAGGTCGTCCAAAAATTATTGACTGCGATGCTCGACCGACCAGACCAGTTACACTCATACTTGACCAAAAATAGCGTATCTATGCGCATAACCATCGCAATATCACACACGAGCAGAATCAAGGTAGCGCGTATCTGCAAAGCGCGTGCGCGCGTACGGTAGGAACCGTGGATGGATCCAACCATGTGCTCGATGCCCCAAAGTTGTTTTTCAGCCCCTTGTCATGAACAAGACCAAGAAGACCTGACAAGGCATGCAATTAACGAATCTACTCTGCCATACATCACCATGCGTTATCGCTATGATCACAACATGTACACTAATGACTCTTCAGGGATTCGATCCATTTCAAACTACAATTTTAGTCGGGCAGCTGGAAATACCATTACCTACCTATGCTGATACTAACAAGCCATCAGGCAGGGAACACAACCTACCTACCTGGCTACCTGTACTATATACTCCACTCCTCAATCACTACTGGACGATCACCGGTGTTTATGCCAAAAGTCCATGCATTAGCCATCAGGCTGTATCATCTCGTTTGATCATAACGGGTTACAGGCAAATCGACACACATAAGCGTACACATCGTCACGCGACACCGTGTTGAATTTTCTGCATCAGCTACAAAGTGCGACCCAATAGCTAGAGATGCATCCATCTGCCAATCTGGTGATAGATACCACGTGGATGCATGCAGCATTTGCGGACCTTCTCAGTCGGTCTCCAAGACTTCGATCGAATGTGATTGGTCATTGAACGTTGAATTGAGTTAATGGTGATCTTGTTACTACAAGAAACAAATAAACGTTCAGGTAGCATCTTCTAAAGAAAACGTTGGGGATTTGAATCTGATTATCTGACCAACGACGTCCAGATTGCTCGGACCAAAGGCAACAACGACTTGCCTCCGGTCTCGCCCTACTGTCGAATCAGGAAGTCCCGTGCATGGGAC
This sequence comes from Lolium rigidum, assembly GCF_022539505.1. Classification (NCBI taxonomy): domain Eukaryota; kingdom Viridiplantae; phylum Streptophyta; class Magnoliopsida; order Poales; family Poaceae; genus Lolium; species Lolium rigidum. The sequence continues at coordinate 298,142,379 of NC_061513.1, forward strand.
AAAGCATTTTACCTTGACATGCTTTGGTCACCGCCGCATGATCTGCCTGGGCTGGGACTGATCTCGGCCAACAATATTAGGTCTGTTAATCTGACCTTCTCACTTATATATTTTCTTAGTATGGTTTTTTGCACAGAAAAAAAAGTAGAAATTCAAATCATATATTCATTATACTAGTTTCTTTTCTTAATTTTCACCGGGGGAGAGATTCCCCGCCTGAATATTCATTCGATTTCATGGCTCCGAAGCCACAGCTATGGCAAGATAACAAAAAGACATGGGCACTACCGGAAACAATTATATTAGGAATTGAAAGCAGCACGTAGTCCCGGCACATGGAGAGAAGGCGCGAGAGATTGGGCTAATCTCCCATGAACACCACCCCGTTTCGGTTCATTCCAATTTGCATCGAAGAATCCACGGGGAAACAGCAAGCGCGTACATACACTTGTAATTTGCAACATGTATTGACAAGTGACAACGACAAATAAGGTGCAAAAGTAGGTTGGTTTGTACTTGTGTGACCAAATATCTTTGTCTCCATCAGATCTGTAGGATCGACGGCGTTACATGGATACTGCCGCCCCCACGCCACCAAAATCCCCAACCGTAGAGATGTGAGCGGGTGCTGCCAAAATCTCACTTATAGCACTATATTCACGTTCAATGCCAAACTACATGTAGTAGAAGGTTCACCTAGGTCTAAACCTTGAGGAATGTTAGCTCGAGAATATCTGACCATGCTGAATTCATGTCAAAGTAGCGCACCAAGACAATCAAAGGGGTACCTCTCAGAATAAAACTGCAAATGCTTCCAAATTTCATATGTGCATGCAATTCATCATGAGGTCGGTCAAATTAATCAAGTGCAGATAAAGTAAAAGTCATGTCAAGCTAACATTAACAAGGACACTTAATACCACATCAGCAATGACCATGTAGTTCTTGGTCTCGAGCTACTGTGCACGTCTAGTGGCCAGTCCTGATTGCCATGGACCATTGCTGAATTACATGACTATCCCAAAAATTGGTGGAGCACTTTTGACTATTGAATTCTGGTTTGAATGCCGATGTCCAGATAAGATTGATCAATGTACCGGTTAATGTTTCTCTAACAAATATATAGCTTTTTTGTGGATCGATTCGAGAAACATGTGGTAGCGCATGTAGTGCTTGAGCTCTGCTTAGTAGTAGCGCAAGGTACGATTAACGTTATGCATGAGAACTAGTAGCGCAGGAAACACTCTTGGAGGGCTTGTCACGAATTTCGCTCTCGGAGTTACCCCACTCCTACTGTACTTGTCACGAATTTCAATCTCGGAGGACTTCACAGTGAAGCTTCTCAGTACAAAGACTTCACAGTCAAGCTGGTGGCAGAATCCGACATATGGCGATCGATAACATTAAAATCAATATGTCGCCATGCATAAAATTCCAACTTGCACCACCTCGGTCCCACACAAGTATGGATAGTCCGACACCACATGTCTTTCGAGCCGTCGTGAGGGTTGCAACCAAACCAACTGTGACCATAAGTGTGGTTTTGGTCCTTCACTGTGAATGAATTAGAGATATGTAGGCCTACAGTAAGTAAGTGGCGAGCTGGTGGTTAGATAAAGAGATAAATTTTTAGTAAAAAAATTGTTAAGCCAGATTTGAGTGCATGGTGATTCTCTTTTGCTGGCACTTACGAAAACATCGAACGTCAGTTCAAGTGCAACATGGAAACTCATCTTTTGACCGTGAGCCGCTCGGCAATGCTAGGTATGGTTGTGCTAGGGGAAGGCATTCCATCCATGCAGGTGTGTCCGCACCCTCTAGATTGGATGAGAAAGAAAGGATTTTTCTCGGAGCAGGCCCTATGTTCCAGACCCAGAGTTCAATTTCCCCACGTATGTGTTAGCGAGCTGGCTTCGGTGAGTGTGTTTGTGCTAGGAACCTATATATGCATCCTAGGTGTCAGTGGTTAATTAAAATTTATATATTGCTTCTGATAGGTCTGTGATAGGTCAAGTTGTGTTGGCAGTATACCTGGACATGGGCAGCCAGGCCCTAAGGCCCAGCGCGAAATATGTCGGTCTAGGCCTAAATATGTTGGCCCTATGGCCGGACCAGGCCATGGTTGCAGAATAAGCAAAAGGTCTGGCCCAAAATTTCCGGGTCTGGGCCTAAATATGTTGCCTGGATTGTTTGGGCCAAACCTGTGTCGCAGAATAAGAAGGTGGCCCGGCCTGTGGATTAACAGGCTTTTTGCATTATTGACCAGGCATGGGCCTAGATTTTGGGCAATAGGCTTTCTTCGGCCCAGCCCAAAGCATGTCCGGGTATAGTTGGCACCTGTGGTCATTGATCACTGCGGCCGTCATGCCAGGGAGCACCTATTCCCCGCTTTAAGCGGAGCGAAGGGGCGAAATCGCTTAAGCTGACACGACCTGGGCCGGCCCATTTGCATCCGCGGCTCTCACCGTTCGAGACTCAAATCACAGGATGCTCGTTGTGGTTTTCTGGTGGTTTTTTTTTTTGAAAAGGATTCAAATTTTGAATAATTGTTCGGATTTAGAAATTGTTTAGATTTTGACATATTCAAATTAGAAAATTGTTCAGATTTGAAAAATGTTCAGATTAGAAAATTGTTCAGATTTGAAAAATGTTCAGATTAGAAAATTGTTCAGGTTTGAAAAATGTTCAAATTTGAAAGTTGTTAAAACTTGGGAATTATTCAAATTTGAAAATTGTTCACATTTAAAAATTGTTCAAGACTGAAAATTGTTCAAAACTGAAAATTGTTCAAAATTGAAAATTGTTCAATTTTAAAAACCATTCAAAGTAAAAAATCAAATTTGAAAAATAAAAATATTTCAAAAAATTGTTCAGATTTTGAAATTATTAATATAAAAAAGATGTAAAAACTGGAGATGAAAACCGAACATAAAAAATAAAAACCGGAGAAGAAAACTGAGCAGTAATAATAAAAACCAGAGAAAACCACGAAGCAGACAACGACCTGATCAGCACGAAAAACCGAAAAAGGTTCTATCGCTAGTAGTGGGCCGGCCCAAGAAATTTATCTCTGTGCGGCGCCTCAGATAGACATCGCTATAAGCGATGAATAGGGATTGCGGTCATGCCAGCCGATCCTGTCCACTTGTGAAGATGAAAATAAAACTACGCCACCAAGTGGGCAGGTCACATCGCGCATCTTAGTCACGATGTGGTACTGTCAAGTACTTTGATCAGCGGAAAGAGATCAACATGTATGTTTGAATCGACCATTTGCTTGGCAATATGTCGTCCCAAAAAATTTGGACAGTGATGCTTGGCAAGTGCTCGACCGACCACTACACCCACTTGACCATACACAACCTAAGGTACTTGATAAAAATTGTACTCTTTCCAATTCATACAATTATTGTGAATATAATATATCTAGATATATTATAGTTAGCGACAAGTAATATGAATCGGAGGAAATAGGGAGGGTGTAGTACTACCACTGTACGTATCACACGGAGCAGAATCAAATTAGCGCGTATGTAGCCGTGTGAGGCCTGGATCACCGCGTCTGGTTCCATGTTTCCATAAAGCGCGTAAGCGTGTACGGTACGTACCGCCGATCGATCCAACACGAACATAAACAGCCACCTTGATCTTGGCACTCGTGGCCTGATCGAGGCCGGCCGACTCGATCCCTCAAGTCTTTGTCTGCATCAATCGTTGTCTTATCCTTGTCAGAACAAGACCAAGAGGACCTGAGCACAAGGCACCCTTCTCCACGTACTTGTCAGCAGTCAGTATCTTAGTTTCTCGATGATCACCCCATGTAGACTTGAGCTCCACTTCCTCCAGCTGAAACAGCCACGCCATCAGGCAGTGAACACAACCTACCTACCTATATGATCCTCATGAGTCGTTTAAACATCGAGTAATGGTCTAATGGACGACCATCGTGAGTTTATGGATTTATGGCTTCACAAAAGAAGTTACGGATTTATGCCAAAAATCCATGCATTGGCCATCGTTTGATCACAACGGGTGTAGGAAAATAGACAGACAGGTCAACATCGCCACGCAGCACCTTGTTGATTTTCCGCCTCACACATTCTGGCGATAGGTATTAAGTTGATCGACGACGTGAATGTGAGTTGTCATTGGACGTTGAATTCAGTGATATTGTTACAAGGAAAATAAACCATCAGGTACCATCTTCTAAAGAAAACGTGGGATCCGACCAACTACGCCGAGACCGCTGAAGCAACAACGCAAGTAGGCAACACCGCTCTCGCCTTTGTCTATGTCGTTTAGAGCATCTTCAGTCACTTTTTCTATAAGTTCAGTAAACAAATGTTCAGATTTTGAAAAACTCAGATTTACAAAGGTTTAGATTTAACAAAAACGCAAACAGAAAACATTTTTTCGATAAAGGCAAACAGAATACATAAAAGAAAGAACATAAAAAAAACATGATGCATTTGACCGTACGAAAGTAAATCTAAAACATGAGCATGTTACCTCTGATTCCTAGAGCATACTGAATCTATGTCAAAATATTATCAAGAATCAAGAATCTCGAAGGGCATCCCTGAGAGTAAAACTTCAGATGCTACCAAAGATCATCCTAGAATTTTCCATTATATGGGGGTTGTTTGGTTCCTAACGACACATTGCCAAGCCAAATTTTAGCAATTTAGCACGTATTTGATTTTTGCCATACTTTAGCGTAGCAAAACTTTATTACCCATGTGACCCACCTGCCATTATGTGAATTTGTTGGCAACTTTTACACACTTTATGGCTTCTAAATTCCCACCCACACTTGATAAATTTAGGCTTGACGAAGTGTAGCCGGAAACCAAGCATCCTCTGTTTCCCACGCCTTAGTCAAATTATCGAGTAAAAAAGAAAACAAGATTCGTGTCAAGCTAACACTAACAAAAGACAATGACCTCAAAGTTGTTAACAGAATTTTGGCGAAAAAATGTTGTTTGGAGCAAATCATTGATCCCGTAGCTCCTGGTCTCGAGCTAGTGTACACGTTGATTGAGTGACCTTTATTTCCTGGTTGCAAAAAACCATTGCTTGCATGACCATCTGAATATTGTCGGAGCACTTTGACAATTAAATGCTGGTTTGAATATATACACATGTGCAATAATATGTTTCTCTAACGGTTAGAGCATCTCCACCGGTACCCCCTAAATAGGCACTGGCAGGTACATCGGCACAGTTCTATCGAGGGCGCCGGCACGCCATCCTTTGTTTGGGGAACGGGTTTCCACACCGGTGTCGCCAATACGGCGGCCTCGAAAGAATTTTTAGCTAAAATAAAAGAAAATATTTTAGTTATATACTACAAATTTGCTACACTTCTAGCCTACTGGCCGCCCGGCAGTGGTTGGATGGCCCCTCCCCGCCGAACCCTAGCTTCTCGTACGCCACACGCCGCCTCTCCTGGTCCTCGCGTCGCCGTTTCCTATGCTCGGCAGAGAAGCACCGGTCCGCTTCGATGGAGAGGTCGATGACGCGGTGCCATCGCTCCTCGTTATCCTACTCGCGGGCAGGCGTCGTCCTCCACCTTCTTGAGCGACTCGGAGGAATCGAGGATCGCCTTCTGTTGTGCCGCCTGCTCCTCCGGGTCTGTTCCATCGTCGGACCAATCGAGGGCCTCATCGTACTCCGCTTCCGCCGTCGTTGCTTCCTCTTCCCGGGCTGCCAAATACGCGGCCGCCGCCTCCTACCGCAGCAGCTGCTCCACCTCCTCCCGCCGCCATTGGTGCTCCACCCCTGCCTCCGCAGCCACTGCTGCAGCGCCTCCACACGCCGCCGTCGACGCTCCTCTTGCGCCTCTCAGCGCCACACGTTCGCTTCCTGTAGCAGTTGCCGCTCCGCCTCTTGCTGGTGCCGCTCGTCCGCGACAAAAGCATCTACGATCGCCGCTAGCGCCGCCACTTCCCACTGCTCATATTATGCGAGCTCCGAGTCCTTCTCCACGTCGTCCAAATCGGGGGTGCCGGCAGGTGGAGGATCAGATGGAGACGGGGGTGGAGGCTCAGATGGAGACTGGGGTCGAGGCAGCTGGCCTCCCTAGGAGCGGCTCAGCATTGAGTATGTGGCAGGCAACACGACATTTTTAGCTACTGCGGCGGCTATGGTGTCCGTTGAGCGAAGGTGGCGTTTATAGGCAACACCGACACGAGAAATGGCGAGAAGCAGCGAGAATGCGCGGGAAGCAACGAGAGCGCGCGGGATCCGACGTGGCACAAGGCGCCGGCGCGCTCGTTCCGCGCCCCCCGCGAAGGGGCTGGCACGGGGTTGCCGGCGTTTCTATTGGGCTTGACAACACGCCGACACTTCATATTTTTTTATATTATTAAATTAATAATTGCATCCTGCAATTTTGGGATTCAAAATTTTGAGATTTTGAAATTTTCAGGTTTGGCAAAAAATATAAAAAAATTAACAAATTTAGAAAAATTAAAAATTAGAATAATACAAATTAACAAATTTTATGATTATTTATTTATTCAAGATTATCATTACATCATTACTTTTGTTTATTAAAATAATTATTTGAAATTCAAACAATAAATAAATATGACATCAACCGACATGTTAATAGGATTGATATGATACTAGTATCGCATACATGCACGCGAAGCACTTGGAAGCGGATGGAAAGGAACTTGGATCTTAAGCGTGCTAGTGCTGGAGTAGTGGAAGGATGGGTGATCGAGCGGAAAGTTTGACCACGAGTAAGTGATTTGACTAGAGAATAAGTGTAGTTACGGACTAAGCTTGTCAAATAACTAAAATGCTAGAAATTCTGGAAAAAAAAAGAGAAAGTGAAAAATAATTATAAAAAAATAATTCTAATTTTTTTTACAAAATAAACCGGGACTAAAGGTCCATCGCCCCCAACACGCTCTGTGGCGACTACGTGGAGGGCCGTTTGTCCCGGCTGGTAACCGGGCCGAGACTAAAGGGTTTGCCTTTAGTCCCGCTGGCTAGTCCCGGTTGGCCAACCGGGACTAAAGCCTTACCGGCCGGGACTGAAGGCCTGTCTCCACTAGTGTATTGGACGTGTCGGTGTGAGCCCAACGCTGGCCCCATAATCGCTATCGGAACCGCTATCAGGGCTGTTGTGGGGAAAATCCAAGATCTTTGATCGGGCGACGACGGTGTTTGAGCACTGTTCCCTTCTTGGAGGCGTCGTTTTTTGGAGAGTCTGTAATTCAGTTGTTGTCATGGTCGTGGATGTATTGCTGTTGTTAGGCCCGAGATACTGTAGCGGGACTTTTGTTTCTTAGTTTTCTTTTCCTTTTTTTTGGCTGTGTGCATCCGTAGTGCCATTAGGGTGGTGTGTTGTTGCAGAGGCTGGGTGTAATTGGTATCTCTTGATATTAATATATTCCCTTTATCAAAAAATCAGGGCCGCTATGGGGAGATGCTCTTATAGACTTAGTAATCATTTCGTAATCTTTCTACTCAGAGATACTAGGTTTGCAGTGGATCGGTTCGAAGAACATCTGATTGAGGTACTGTTAGGGTTATGCTCTAGCTCAGCTCAGTACTAGCACACGTAAACACTGCGAAGTTACCCCACTCCTACTGTACTTGTCACGACTTTCACTTCCTGAGGATTTTATCTAAAAGAATTGATGTCGATTACAGTATTACAGTGAAGCTTCTCGATCGGTTGAAAGAGAAAGAGTTCTCACGGCAGGAACCGACATACGACCATCGGTAACATCAAAATCAACATCTCGCCGTGCATAGAATTCCAACCTGCCAGCCGTGACTCGTGAGGGTTGCAATCAAACTAACTGTCACCATAGTGAGGGTAAGTAGTAGTCAGTATCACTTGGTTTTTTTTTAAGAAGATCCAGCAGAGCTTTTGTTTGTCAACTTAGTTAAGAACATATATGCAGTAGCATTTGTCTGGGAGGTTCGTTCCAATTTGCACCGAAGGAGCCACGGCGGCCAGCAAGTACACATGTACGCTCGCGAGCAGTACATTGTCAACGACAAGGAGGAGTAACAATCTACAGAAACTAGGATTATTTGGACTTTTTCGACCAAAGGACGTGGCATTCCATCTTTTAGTCACGATCATGTGTAGGATCGACGGCGATACCTCGATCGCTGTAAGCAACATCGTCTCCCAACGACGGCTCCGGCCACGTATATACGAGTAGCCGTGCTGTGCAAGTCTTGTACGACCAAACTCCAGCCACGTATGCATGACCGAAAGGGAGTACAATATTTCTTGGCATCATGGGACCGGACCGTTGTCTTGACGATCGGTCCATAGTGATCGAAATTCTGAAGCTACAAAAAAAATTAACAGGGAAATGCCTAAAAGAGTGCCGCAATATATATATTCATTGTCTTGCACTACGGGAAAAAACGTCGCTGCCGTGCGGCGAGACATTGCCGTGTGCGATTCGCACGGCAAAGAAATCTTTGCCGGCCGACGCAAAAAAATACGCACGGCAAAGAAAAATCGCACGGCAAAGAATGACTAAACGCACGGCAAAGAAAAATCGCACGGCAAAGAATGACTAAACGCACGGCAAAGAAATGTGCACGGCAAAGAGGAAGCAAAGTACACGGCAAAACCAAATGACACGGCAGAGTCAAATAACTGCGCACGGCAAAGTGAAGCCGCTCGGCAAAGACACCTTTGCCGAGTGCGCAGATGGTTTGCACGGCAAAGACCATGGGCCATGTGCTTGTTTAGTACACAGCAAAAACTCTGCGTCGTGATTGGTTGAACCGGAATCCCGCGGATCATGCCTCTGCGCCGTTGATTCATAGTGTTGAAGGGCCGCGATCTATTTACCCATCCGTGCTCTCTACTCTCTTCTCTCTCTCTTCCTTTCCTTTTTTTTTTCCTCTCTCTATTTCTGTGGACAGCACGCACGCAGCCTCACGCCTTATCTCTTCCCATCGCCCACCTTATCTCTTCCCAGCACCACGCCTTATCTCTTCCCGTGGACATGGAGCCTGCTGCTTCACGGCGAGGTCGCGGCGGCATGGCGCGGCGGTGGTCGACGTCCGGCGGCGGCCTGGCGTGCGGCGGCCTAGACACGGCGGCCCCTCCTCTGCTCAGGGCGGCCTGGTGCGCGGTGGCGAGGACGCGGCGGCCTGGCACGGTGGTCGACGTCCGGCGGCGGCCTGGCGGGCGGCCTAGACACGGCGGCCGCACGCGGTGGTGACGTGTGGCGGCACGGACGCGGCGGTCGACGTGCGGCGGTGCGGATGCAGTGGTCAGGCCCCTCCCTCTCCTCCGCGTGGTGACGCATACGTGGTGGCCTTGCGTGCGGCGGCGAGGACATGGCAGCCCCGAGCGGTGGTGGCGTCTAGCGGTGCGGACGCGGCGGTCGACGGAAGCGAAGCGATGCAGGGACGGAAGCAACGCGGCTGCTCACGCATCTGGTGCGGTGGCGGACGTGTTTTTTTTTAATTTCGAAATCATGCTTTGCCGTGTGGGAGGAGTGGTAGCACACGGCAAACAAGCTGGCGCACGGCAACACGGGCTGGCGCACGGCAAAGTGTTGGTTGCACGGCAAAGGCTTTGCCGTGCAATTTTGGCGAGGCACACGGCAGCGTAGCCTTTGCCGGGCGAAACGTTGCCGAGCGGCCTTTGCCGAGCGAGAGTGCAAAGTACAAACAGGACCACAAATGAAACTAAAAATACAACATAGTTCTAAAATTTAGCACAAAGAACCCTAAGGCATAGAACATAATAACAATTCAGTCCTTCTCCACCACACCAACAAGGACTCCACCGCCGGAAGTCCTTCTAGCCAGGGATGAAACCACTTGGGAGAGAAAGGGCGATGCGCATCGCCAGGAATCCCTTAGAGGGCTGATGGCGTGTAACTCACACGTTCGTTGGGAACCCCAAGAGGAAGGTATGATGCGCACAGTAGCAAGTTTTCCCTCAGAAAGAAACCAAGGTTTAATCGAACCAGTAGGAGCCAAGAAGCACGTTGAAGGTTGATGGTCGCGAAATGTGATGCGGCGCAACACCGAGGATTCCGGCGCCAACTAGGAACCCGCACAACACAACCAAAGTACTTTGCCCCAACGAAACGAGTGAGGTTGTCAATCTCACCGGCTTGCCGTAACAAAGGATTAAACGTATCGAGTGGAAGATGTTTGCGAAGAAAACGAGTAAAACAAGTAGATTGTATGCTATGTAAAGAATAGGACCGGGGTCCACAGTTCACTAGAGGTGTCTCTCCCATAAGATAAAAGCATGTTGGGTGAACAAATTACGGTCGGGCAATTGACAAATAGAGAAAGGCATAACAATGCATATACATGACATGGTAAATATAGTGAGATTTAATTGGGCATTACGACAAAGAACATAGACCGCCATCCAACCGCATCTATGCCTAAAAAGTCCACCTTCGAGGTTATCGTCCGAACCCCTCCAGTATTAAGTTGCAAAGCAACAGACAATTGCATTAAGTATGGTGCGTAATGTAATCAACAACTACATCCTTAGACATAGCATCAATGTTTTATCCCTAGTGGCAACAACGACATCACAACCTTAGAACCTTCGTCACGATCCCGGGTGTCAATGAAGGCATGAACCCACTATCGAGCATAAATACCCCCTCTTGGAGTTAAGAGCAAAAACTTGGCCAGAGCCTCTACTAATAACGGAGAGCATGCAAGATCATAAACAACACATAAACAATAGATTGATAATCACCATAATCATAGTACTCTCTATCCATCGGATCCCGACAAACACAACATATAGTATTACATATAGATGATCTTGATCATGTTAGGCAGCTCACAAGATCCAACAATGAAGCACAACAAGGAGAAGACGACCATCTAGCTACTGCTATGGACCCATGGTCCAGGGGTGAACTACTCACTCATCACTCCGGAGGCGATCATGGCGATGAAGAGTCCTCCGGGAGATGAATCCCCTCTCCGGCAGGGTGCCGGAGGCGATCTCCTGAATCCCCGGAGATGGGATTCGCGGCGGCGGCGTCTCGTAAGGTTTTCCGTATCGTGGCTCTCGGTACCGGGGGTTTCGCGACGGAGGCTTTAAGTAGGCGGAAGGTCAACGCGGGGGCCACACGAGGGGCCCAGGGGCAGGGCCGCGCGGCCAAGACCTAGGCCGCGCCGGCCACCCCCCGGCTGCCTCGTGGCCCCACTTCGTTAGGTCTTCGGTCTTCCGGAAGCTTCGTGCAAAAATAGGACCCCGGGCGAAAGTTTCGTCCAATTCCGAGAATATTTCTTTACTAGGATTTCTGAAACCAAAAACAGCGAGAAAACAGACAATCGGCTCTTCGGCATCTTGTTAATAGGTTAGTTCCGGAAAATGCATAAATATGACATATAATGTGCATAAAACATGTAGGTATCATCAATAAAGTAGCATGGAACATAAGAAATTATCGATACGTTGGAGACGTATCAGCATCCCCAAGCTTAGTTCCGCTCGTCCCGAGCGAGTAAAACGATAACAAAGATAATTTCCGAAGTGACATGCCATCATAATCTTGATCATACTATTTGTAAACATATGTAATGAATGCAGCGATCAAAGCAAAGGTAATGACATGAGTAAACAACTGAATCATATAGCAAAGACTTTTCATGAATAGTACTTCAAGACAAGCATCAATAAGTCTTGCATAAGAGTTAACTCGTAAAGCAATAAATCAAAGTAAAGGTGTTGAAGCAACACATAAGAAGATTAAGTTTCAGCGGTTGCTTTCAACTTGTAACATGTATATCTCATGGATATTGTCAACATAAAGTAATATAACAAGTGCAATATGCAAGTATGTAGGAATCAATGCACAGTTCACACAAGTGTTTGCTTCTTAAGGTGGAAGGAGATAGGTAAACCGACTCAACAATAAAAGTAAAAGAATGGTCCTTCGCAGAGGAAAGCATCGATTGCTGTATTTGTGCTAGAGCTTTTATTTTGAAAACATGAAACAATTTTGTCAACGGTAGTAATAAAGCATATGAGTTATGAAAATTATATCTTACAAGTTGCAAGCCTCACGCATAGTATACTAATAGTGCCCGCACCTCGTCCTACTTAACTTGGACTACCGGATCTTTGCATGCCATGTTTCAACCAAGTGTCACAAAGGGGTACCTCCATGCCGCTCTGTACAAAGGTCCAAGGAGAATGCTCGCATTTCGGATTTCTCGCTTTTGATTATTCTCAACTTAGACATCCATACCGGGACAACATGGACAACGAGATAATGGACTCCTCTTTAATGCATAAGCATGTAGCAAAGTTATTATTCTCATATGAGATTGAGGATATATGTCCAAAACTGAAACTTCCACCATGATTCATGGCTTTAGTTAGCGGCCCAATGTTCTTCTCTAACAATTTTGCATGCTCCAACCACTAAAATGATAGACCTTCGGACAAGACGGACATGCATAGCAACTCACATGATATTCAACAATAGTTGATGGCGTTCCCCGTAAACATGGTTATCGCACAACAGGCAACTTAATAAAATATAAAGTGCATAAGTACATATTCAATACTACGATAGTTTTTAAGGCTATTTTGTCCCATGAGCTATATATTGCAAAGGTGAATGATGGAATTTTAAAGGTAGCACTCAAGCAATTTACTTTGGAATGGCGGGTAAATACCATGTAGTAGGTAGGTATGGTGGACACAAATGGCATAGTAGTTGGCTCAAGGATTTTGGATGCATGAGAAGTATTCCCTCTCGATACAAGGTTTAGGCTAGCAAGGTTATTTGAAGCAAACTCAAGGATGAACAAGCGCAGCAAGACTCACATAAAAGACATATTGTAAACATTATAAGACTCTACACTGTCTTCCTTGTTGTTCAAAACTCAATACTAGATATTATCTAGACCTTAGAGAAACCAAATATGCAAATCAAATTTTAGCAAGCTCTATGTATTTCTTCATTAATGGGTGCAAAGCATATGATGCAAGAGCTTAAACATGAGCACAACAATTGCCAAGTATCACATTATCCAAGACATTTTTTTAGAATTACTACATGTAGCATTTTCCAATTCCAACCATATAACAAATTAACGAAGAAGAAACTTCGCTTTGAACATTATGAGTAAAGCCTAAGGACACATGTGTCCATATGCAACAGCGGAGCGTGTCTCTCTCCCACAAAGTGAATGCTAGGATCCATCTTATTCAAACAAAAACAAAAACGAAAACAAACCGACGCTCCAAGTAAAGAACACCAGATGTGATTGAATAAAAATATAGTTTCAGGGGAGGAACCTGATGATGTTGTCGATGAAGAAGGGGATGCCTTGGGCATCCCCAAGCTTAGACGCTTGAGTCTTCTTAAAATATGCAGGGATGAACCACGGGGGCATCCCCAAGCTTAGAGCTTTCACTCCTCTTGATCTTAGTATATCATTCTCCTCTCTTGACCCTTGAAAACTTCCTTCACACCAAACTTCAAGCAAACTAATTAGAGGGTTAGTGCATCATTAATAATTCACACATTCAGAGGTGACACAATCATTATTTTCACTTCTGGACATTGCATAATGCTACTGGACATTAATGGATCAAAGAAATAAATCCAACATAGCAAAAGAGGCAATGCGAAATAAAAGGCAGAATCTGTCAAAAACAGAACAGTCCGTAAAGACGAATTTATAAATGGCACCAGACTTGCTCAAATGGAAAAACTCAAAACTAATGAAAGTTGCGTACATATCTGAGGATCACGCTCGTAAATTGGCAGATTTTTTCGAATTTTCTACAGAGAATTATGCCCAGATTCGTGACAGACAGCAATGCTGTTTCTGTGCAGCGATCCCAAATATAACATCAACTTTGACATAGAAACTTTACTTGGCACAAAAACATGATAAGGAGAGGTTGCTACAGTAGTAAACAACTTCCAAGACTCAATAAAACAAAAAATTGCTGTAGGTAAAAACATGGGTTGTCTCCCATAAGCGCTTTTCTTTAACGCCTTTCAGCTAGGCGCGAAAGTGCAAATCAAGTAACATCGAGAGTAGAAGCATCAACATCATAGCTTGTTCTAATAATAGAATCAAAAGGCAACTTCATTCTCTTTCTAGGGAAGTGTTCCATACCTTTCTTGAGAGGAAATTGATATTTAATATTACCTTCCCTCATATCAATAACAGCACCAACAGTTCGAAGAAAAGGTCTTCCCAGCACAATGGACAAGATGCATTGCATTCGATATCCAAGACAACAAAATCAACGGGGACAAGGTTATTGTTAACCGTAATATGCACATTATCAATCCTCCCCAAAGGTTTCTTTTTAACATTATCGGCGAGATTAACATCCAAATAACAATTCTTTAATGGTGGCAAGTCAAGCATATCATAAATCTTTTTAGGCATAACGAAATACTTGCACCAAGATCACATAAGGCATTACATTCAAAGTCATTGAATTTCATTTTAATGATGGGCTCCCAACCATCTTCTAACTTTCTAGGAATAGAAGTTTCAAGTTTTAGTTTATCCTCTCTAGCTTTTATGAGAGCATTTGTAATATGTTTTGTAAAGGCTAAATTTATAGCACTAGCATTAGGACTTTTAGCAAGTTTTTGCAAGAACTTTATAACTTCAGAGATGTGGCAATCATCAAAATCTAAATCATTATGAGCTACAGCAATGGGATCATTATTCCCAAGGTTGGAAAAAATTTCAGCAGCTTTATCACAAGCAGTTTCGAGCAGTTTTAGCAATTTCAGGCAGCTTTTGTACGCTTTGCACTAGGAGTAGAAACATTGCCAACACCAATTATTTTACCATTGATAGTAGGAGGTGCAGCAACATGTGAAGAATTAGCATTACTAGTGGTGGTAATAGTCCAAACTTTAGCTACATTATTCTCTTTAGCTAGTTTTTCATTTTCTTCTCTATCCCACCTAGCACGCAACTCAGCCATTAATCTTATATTCTCATTAATTCTAACTTGGATGGCATTTGCTGTAGTAGTAATCTTATTATCAAGATCATTATTAGGCATAACTTTCAACTTTAAAAGATTAACATCAGAGGCAAGTCTATCAACTCTAGAAGCAATAGTATCAATTTTATCAAGCTTTTCCTCAACGGATTTGTTAAAAGCAGCTTTGTGTACTAATAAATTCTTTAAGCATGGCTTCAAGACCAGAGGGTACATTCCTATTATTGTTGTAAGAATTCCCATAAGAATTACCATAACCATTACCATTAGCGTAAGGATATGGCCTATAGTTATTACCGGAGTTGTTCCTATAAGCATTGTTGTTGAAATTATTATTTTTAATGAAATTCACATCAACATTTTCTTCTTGAGCAACCAATGAAGCTAAAGGAACATTATTTGGATCAACATTAGATCTACCATTCACAAGCATAGACATAATCACATCAATCTTATCACTCAAGGAAGAGGTTTCCTCAACGAATTTACCTTCTTACCTTGTGGAGCTCTTTCCGTGTGCCATTCAGAGTAATTTATCATCATATCATCAAGAAGTTTTGTAGCCGCCCCCAATGTGATGGACATAAAGGTACCTCCAAGCAGCTGAATCCAATAAATTCCGCGAAGAAAAATTTAGTCCTGCATAGAAGGTTTGGATGATCATCCAAGTAGTCAGTCCATGGGTTGGGCAATTCTTTACCAAAGTTTTCATTCTCTCCCATGCTTGAGCAACATGTTCAGTATCAAATTGTTTAAAATTCATTATGCAACTTCTCAAAGAAATAATTTTAGCGGGAGGATAATATCTACCAATAAAAGCATCCTTGCATTTAGTCCATGAATCAATACTATTCTTAGGCAAAGATAGCAACCAATCTTTAGCTCTTCCTCTTAATGAGAAAGGAAACACTTTCAATTTAATAATATCACCATCTACATCTTTATACTTTTGCATTTCACAAAGTTCAACAAAATAATTGAGATGGGCAGCAAGCATCATCGAACTAGCACCTGAGAAAATTGTTCTCTCATGACTAGATTTAGTAAAGCAGGTTTAATTTCAAAGAATTCTGCTGTAGTAGCAGGTGGAGCAATAGGTGTGCATAGGAAATCATTATTATTTGCATTTGTGAAGTCACACAACTTAGTATTTTCAGGGTTGGCCATTTTAGCAACAAGTAAATAAAGCAAACTAGATAAAGTAAATGCGAGTAACTAATTTTTTTGTGTTTTCGATATAGAGAGCAAGACAAGAAATAAAGTAAAACTAGCAACTAATTTTTTTGTATTTTAATTTAGTGCAGCAAACAAAGTAGTAAATAAAATAAAGCAAGACAAAAACAAAGTAAAGAGATTGAGAAGTGGAGACTCCCCTTGCAGCGTGTCTTGATCTCCCCGGCAACGGCGCCGTAAAAAGAGCTTGATGGCGTGTAACTCACACGTTCGTTGGGAACCCCAAGAGGAAGGTATGATGCGCACAGTAGCAAGTTTTCCCTCAGAAAGAAACCAAGGTTTAATCGAACCAGGAGGAGCCAAGAAGCACGTTGAAGGTTGATGGTCGCGAAATGTGATGCGGCGCAACACCAGGGATTCCGGCGCCAACTAGGAACCTGCACAACACAACCAAAGTACTTTGCCCCAACGAAACAATGTGAGGTTGTCAATCTCACCGGCTTGCTGTAACAAAGGATTAAACGTATCGAGTGGAAGATGTTTGCGAAGAAAACAAGTAAAACAAGTAGATTGTATGCTATGTAAAGAATAGGACCGGGGTCCACAGTTCACTAGAGGTGTCTCTCCCATAAGATAAAAGCATGTTGGGTGAACAAATTACAGTCGGGCAATTGACAAATAGAGAAAGGCATAACAATGCATATACATGACATGGTAAATATAGTGAGATTTAATTGGGCATTACGACAAAGAACATAGACCGCCATCCAACCGCATCTATGCCTAAAAAGTCCACCTTCAGAGTTATCGTCCGAACCCCTCCAGTATTAAGTTGCAAAGCAACAGACAATTGCATTAAGTATGGTGCGTAATGTAATCAACAACTACATCCTTAGACATAGCATCAATGTTTTATCCCTAGTGGCAACAGCACATCACAACCTTAGAACCTTCTGTCACGATCCCAGGTGTCAATGAAGGCATGAACCCACTATCGAGCATAAATACCCCCTCTTGGAGTTAAGAGCAAAAACTTGGCCAGAGCCTCTACTAATAACGGAGAGCATGCAAGATCATAAACAACACATAAACAATAGATTGATAATCACCATAATCATAGTACTCTCTATCCATCGGATCCCGACAAACACAACATATAGTATTACATATAGATGATCTTGATCATGTTAGGCAGCTCACAAGATCCAACAATGAAGCACAACAAGGAGAAGACGACCATCTAGCTACTGCTATGGACCCATGGTCCAGGGGTGAACTACTCACTCATCACTCCGGAGGCGATCATGGCGATGAAGAGTCCTCCGGGAGATGAATCCCCTCTCCGGCAGGGTGCCGGAGGCGATCTCCTGAATCCCCCGAGATGGGATTCGCGGCGGCGGCGTCTCTGTAAGGTTTTCCGTATCGTGGCTCTCGGTACTGGGGGTTTCGCGACGGAGGCTTTAAGTAGGCGGAAGGTCAACGCGGGGGGCCACACGAGGGGCCCAGGGGGCAGGGCCGCGCGGCCAAGACCTAGGCCGCGCCGGCCACCCCCCTGGCTGCCTCGTGGCCCCACTTCGTTAGGTCTTCGGTCTTCTGGAAGCTTCGTGCAAAAATAGGACCCTGGGCGAAAGTTTCGTCCAATTCCGAGAATATTTCTTTACTAGGATTTCTGAAACCAAAAACAGCGTAGAAACAAAGAATCGGCTCTTCGGCATCTTGTTAATAGGTTAGTTCCAGAAAATGCATAAATATGACATATAATGTGCATAAAACATGTAGGTATCATCAATAAAGTAGCATGGAACATAAGAAATTATCGATACGTTGGAGACGTATCAAGGGCCTCCGTCTTGGAGGTTGAGTTGAAGCCGTCTTTGGCGGCTAGAGACGATGCCTTCTCAGCAAAGAGTCATGGCGGCAACCCATGGCCGTCATGTGGTGATCTTCAACCTGTAGCAAGAAAACCCCACACGGAGCTTCAGATCCGAGCACTTCTCTCCACCTACGGCCATCGCGGCGTCGAGATCGAGAAGCATGCACCGGAATCCCAAACTCCACCTCAACAACCCGTCGTTTGGGGGATCTACGAGCTTATTTGATAGAGCACCTTCTATAAATCCGTTGCAACCTTCCCCCCATCCACCATGGACAGCAGTAAGTATGGTCATGTATACCGGCATGGATCAACAAATCTCTTAATCGAGGACACAAGTGCGCACCCGCCTGACCGACCACTACACACACTTGTCCAAAGATGACTTGAAGATCGATCTACCATTGTACACCGGCCATAATTGAACTAGCGCGTATCTAGCCGTGTCAAGAAGGTACGCGCCTGGTATGTACAACTGATGGATCCACTGGCGGGTCGGCATCAACTACCGCAAGTCGTTATTCATGCCAAATAATATCCATGCATCGAAACCTATCCATGTGAAATTATCATCTCTTGTTTGTTCAGTTCAGAACAGGCACAAAGACATGTACGTATCATCACGCGGCACCGTGTTGAATTTCCTGCCTCAAACAACATGTACCGACTGTGACCCTTAGCTAGGGTTAGGGTTTGTCTACTATGGTGCGTCGTTGGGGTGGTGGGAGCGGCGCCCGAGTGAATAAATCTTCCTGAACTCTAATCCCACATTGGTGGCGACCTTCACGGCGGCGTCTCGGAGTTGATGCAATGTGTGCTTGTTGATCCTTCAGATCGTTAGCATGGTCTTCTCGAGGTTTCTTCAGATTTGTTTCTCGATGTGTCGGTGGAGTTCGTTATCCACGGCGGCGCTTGGGGCCGCGGCAAGATGGATGCTATGGAGAAAGGATGTTGGTTCGAAGGTGGTGAGTCTGTCGTTATTCCCCGACTTCGTCCCCGATCGACGTGTCACAACGACATGTGCGAACTGCTTGCAGCGGACCTCATTGGTGGTGATGTCTTTTCAATTTGTCAATGGTGGAGGCTCGGTGTCTCTTTCAACATGCATCTTGGCGGCGTTGGAGTTTGGCAGCGGCCGCTGGTTTCGGCGTGTGCTGGAAAACCTTGGGATAGTTTGTACTTTTCTATCCTTTCAAATTATTTCTGCAAAATTTTCAGAACATCTATTTTCTCCTGGTGTAGATGTTATTTTTCACGTTTGTTTACTCTTGATTTCTATTAATCAAATACGTGGCTGCTCTAAAAAAAAATCCAGCCTTGCCATATCCTTGTCGGAACAAGACCAAATGGACCTGACCACAAGGCATGCAGCTATCTTCTCCACTCGTCACCAGGCCTTTCCTATCGATCTTGCGATGATGACCGGCCGTTTGTAGACTTCCTCCGGCTGACACTGACACGCCATCAGGTAGGGAACAAAACTAGAGACGTTTAAAGACCCATTAATTGACGATCAACGGTTTGTGCCAAAAATCCATGCATTAGACATCGGCTGTGTTGACAGACACAGGCGTGTCCACATCGTCACGCGGCACCGAGTTGAATTTTCTGCCTCAAACAGAAGCGTACCGACCGCGACCCCCCGACGCGGGTTTGGCGGATATAGGTGTAGGTGTACATGTTTTCAAAAAAATTAAAACAATAGCATTTGGGAATTTTAGATAAAATTTAAATAAATGTTTGCATGCACATAGTGTGTTGATAATTATTCGTGCCAATTCCCAAGTACACAATATGTGACCTACACGAGAAAAATGAAATTTGTATTTCTTTGAACTGTGTAAATCCAATTATTATAGTACTCCGTATCATTTACATATTTTGCCATTTATATGTAGTCACATATTATTCCTTGAGAATTCGCACGATTAAGTATCAAGATTATATGTACATGCAAAATTTTATTTTAATATTTTTTGAAATTTTTAAATATTATTTTTTCAAGTTTTAAATAAATGGCTGCATCTCTACAGCCATGTTCCGCTAGCTTTTTCTTCCGCGGCCCCTAGCTATATCAGGATGGATTAATCTTTTCCATTCTGCTGATAGATTACTACCTAGTGCATGTAGCATTTTGGGAAGTGATTTGCCAAGACTTTGATCAACATCTAATCGGGTCGTTCAAGCGATAACGTGAATTTTTTTCCATTGAACATTGAGCTGAAATCATTGTCCACTTGACCTTGCTATTAAGACTCGGACCAACAAGGCTCTGGCCTCTTCGGCTCGACGCGCTATAGTTACCCAACTCCTCGGCCTGATCTTCCTGGGCTGGGCTTGGTCTGGGCCGTCGCTTGAGATGTTCGTATGACCTTTTTTTCAAGCAGCTAATTCATTGTGAACTCGATCTTTTTTTATATAATATATATAGTTGTATATTTTCTTGTTTAGGATTTTTCTTACACGGCACAAAAATTAGAAACAAAGCGCATATACTGGTAGTAGAATTTGTCATGTACTCACCCAAAACCACCCCACCGCATCGCGTGTTAGTCCTGAACCTCTCCTCTGCCCAAGCCCCCCCCCCAAGTTTATCGTTCGGTGACGAAAAATTGAGGAGACCTTAGTTTTACGCATTCACACTGTAGTAAGGGTTACCGTTTGGTGTCATTATGGAACCATTTAGATGGTCGTGCATGTGTTGCATCAAGTGATGGTACTTTGGCTTCAACGTCATCTAGACAACATGCTTCACGACGTTGAGAAGCCCGTGGATCCATGTTTCCATTGGGTTTCTGTCTACCTTTGTGTCGTGGATCCCTAGTTGTAGTCATTATAGTGCTACCGCTTTTTGTGGTGTTGATTAATTAGTAGCCGGTATGTTGGTCTTGTAGATGGTAGTTTCGCTTTGTGTGAAGGTTGTTACCACATACGAGTTGCGCCTTTGGCTCTCGCCGGTGATTATAGCATAGTCATAACTTATGGCATCTGCGATTAATATCCATCTTCAGGTCTATGTGGACACCTCAGTTACCTCTCCCGGTCTTCGTTTTCTCTCCGATGATGCGACATGACAAAACAGGCAACACTGAATTTGTTATAAAAAATTACTTGAGTGCTTGGGTGTATTTTTAGACCTATCATGGTCCTTTGTGTGGATATAGGGACAACTGTCCTAAACCGGATGTGCACTTTGTATCGTAATACTCCCTCAATTCATATTTAAACCCTAGGGGCCTCTTCTATGGTTCCATGGTTAAAAAAAACATATTTATAAGCTGCACATGCTTTCCAAGATTTGTGTTTGATCAATAATTAGTAATTATGTATGAGGGTATTTCTTAAATAATTTATTATTAGAAAGTGTTTTAGGAATATCAATTTTGTACAAAATAATCAAGATATTGTTTCTTATCAAAATTTGTCTCGAAAAGCACACACCTTATAAATCAGAACGGAAGGAGTAAATTAATGGTCTTTGTTATTAATATATCAGAGTCGGTTAATAGGAAACCGAGAGAGTAGCAATTTTAGTACATTTTTTGTTCTTGTTAATATGGAATAGAAGGAGATTAAAATATATTTCCTTCCCAATAAAAGTATATGTATAACTGGTAATAAATTAGGATTTATTATGGCGCAAGTTATATCGTCCTTGCTCAACTGAAAAACAATGGTGACAATTTAAATCATTCTTAACTCCGACGTATATAGTTTCTGGACAGTCAACCCCTATAGAGATTTTTGTTCCATAACCTTAGCCCGCTAGTCCGGTCCAAGGGCGTGGTTAGGATTGGCACCAGGGCGGGGCTGGAGGCCAAATATCCCCGATGCATGTTCAACCTTCCTAGCTGAAAATGTGCCTCCATGATGCACTTTTGTTAGTCTAACCTGATGCATTTACTTCATTAAGCTCACAATTAGTGCTAAAAAAATTCTTTACCCTGATGCATGTGCAACAGCATGCAGTTCCGCCTCTGGTTGGCACCCGCAGTGTATAGGTACGGGTGGAGAAATCCCATACCTGTATCTTCCACTTTTGATCTTATCCGTCACATGTGTCCATGCCCGTTAATGGGTATAAGTTTTTCGCATACTCGTCATCCGGCAGGGTAAATGGGTACCCGTGGGTAACAAAAATCCGTGCTTGAAGACATCAAAATGACCAAAAAAATAGTCGTAAATGATATGTGACCGTAATTTACAAACCCAACAGATTATAAACATCAACACATAATTATTAACATGAGCATGTTGTAAACAACAACATATTCTCATAAATAGAAACACTTGACCATAAACAACAATACATCGGGATGTGCTCGTGTAAAGATGATATGAACAATGAACCATGGCAATCACATGTCAGGAGGTGAAGCCATCTTAAATAGAGGTCTAATTTTCACTGACCTACTAGCGATTGTGAGACCGGGAAACGTGAGGTTCAACCTAGCCACGTCAAAGTGTACTACTCATGGGTTTTTAGCCGACATGTACGCATGTTATTGGTACCATTGCCATCCCTAGGCACGGTACGAGAATATAGTCAAAATAGTCGTACATGCGAGGCAACCGAAGATGCAAAAAGTAAATAGATCCTTTCAAAAAAAAAGTAAATAGACACAGAAAGTAGTGGGATCTGATCTTTATTATAATTGGTGTGTCTCTCTCCATAAAATATATGGTTATATAAGGGGGAAGGGTACGGAAATTCAATTCGGCTCTACCAAAAAATTATATTTTGAAATGTCAAAAAAATTGACAAAAAATTATATATGTACATCTCTACATTATATGTGCGTTCGTGAAGTTTCCCGATGAACAAATATTTTAATGGTCTATGTAAAAAAGAGAAAATTTATCTTCTAAAAAGCCTTATTTTTAGCATTGAATTTTATCTTTTTTTACACACACCGCACGACAAGTCAATTTTTCATGAAACGATTTTGTGAGCGCGTATCACGTGAAGATGTACATGCGAATTTTTCGTTTCATTTAAAAAATATAAAAATATGTAACATGCATTTTAAAATAAATGAAGCATATGCTTCCATGTGTCAAAACACCACTCTCGGAAGGGCATGTGAATGAGGAACACACTTAGAAAAACTTAGACTAGCCTCAATGGGAGACGGTTTCTCAACAATTATGGCAACATTATTACTCATATCAGCCAGCCCACACACATTGGTATAAAATAGGAAAACATTTATTGGAAACAAATAGATCTTAATCTCCTGCCAGATTTTGTGCAGATAGGAAAAATGCAGGAGTAGTAAAAAAAGGAGAAACAAATTATACTACAAATTAAGCCGCATTAATTTTCTCCCTGGATCTTTCGCAAAAAAAAAAAAAATGCTCCCTGGACAATCCTTCTTCTATAAGATTTTACCCCAGATAGAGATTTTGACAATCCGGCTGTAATGAATTAAATCGTGGAAGATTACTGCATGCCTCCCTATGTGTATGTATTCCTATATATATACATCAGCCATGGAGCAAATCATCCTGTTGTTAGTATCGTCTTTGTTACTATTTGAAGACCTCGAACCACCTGCCAATGGCGAACTACATGAAGAAGGCCGTCTATGCTCTGGTGCTTTTCTTAGTTCTTCTCGGATGCTTCGCGTCACAGTCTAAGAGTAAGTTTGTAAATTTTCCTCTGATCATCTACCATTGTATTTGTATGCTGATGCGTTTAGTCTTGAAACTATTTTGCAGGTCAAGGGCATGGACCGGATATATTCTCCTGCGAGAGGCAGATTCTGCGACCATGCGGCGACTTGTGTTACTGCTGCCTGTATGGTGCCAACAATGGAACCTGCTATGCAACTGACATTGACTGCAGGCTGAACTGCCCGCCGCCTAAGTCCGTCCTTCCATGAACCTGAATATTTTGTATCCCCTATGTAGTCTGGCTGCTGCATGCTTGATAAGAATAAATTTGATGTTGTATGGGCACATCTTATCCGGCTGCTCTTCTTTTTGTTGAAACCAATAGTTTGCAGTTTGGGCATGCCTTCACCATATCTGGTCTCGTTTGTTACTAGACTGGTTTGCGTGCGTTGCACCAAGGAACTATACAATTTGGCAATTTGCACACAAAAAATCCATGTAAAGCACACACACCTGATGAAGGATAAAAATGGTGATGAAGTGAATTTTTGCCATCGTTAACTGTTTAAGGGAAAAGGGACAACGCTGAATTATTAATTTCATTACAATATCACACACAAAAAAACAAGAGCCAAAGCCGCTCAAGTAGCTGACGACCAGCGTTCAACACAATCAGAGCACGGACAAGGTGGATTTTCAGGCTCATTAGAAGTTCTATCAGGAAAACAAGTGCCTTACGCTTACCACCAGCATTCCGCACAATCAGAGCAGGGACAAGTTGTATAACAACACATCATAGTATCCATCATGTTCTATAACGCCCCAGCATTGCTGTATCAGGTAACATGCAATTCTTTACAAGAGTTACCAGCAACCATTCAGCATGCTCTTACGAGGAAAACAACTCTCACATGTTCAAGTCTTTTAGACAACAGCAACAATGCAAGTGATCCAAGATCACGACACACAACTTCATCAGAACAAGATAACGGTGGGAAAAGACGATGAACTCTGCTGGACAAACAGCTTGAAAACCTATGTATAACAATACATCATGGTGCCGGAAATGGTACAAACACCACAGGTGTCCAACATATCTTCCCATCTCGCTGCATCCCCAAGGAACAAACCTAACATATGAACCATATTATTACCACCTAACAGACTGAAGCAACAAATGACTACTCGAAAGGCAGCAAACAGCTTTGAGCAGAATAAACAGATGGGTTAAAACTATTACACCTTGACAGCGCTACTGGAGACAGGAAAGTATACACAGGTCCGAGCAAACTCAGTCCTTCTTGAGGATATCTTCTGGCTCGCGGAGGGTGCCAAACATCCAGTCCATCCAGACGGTGTAATGACCATAGTTGTGGCGGTATGTTGTATGGTGAATGGTGTGGTAACCAGCACCCATCACCGGCCAAACCTTTCCGTGGATGCAGTCGTGGATGTTACTTGTCCATATGACTTCTAGGAACATGAGAGCAGTGTGGGTCCTGAAGTGTGCTGGGACAAAGAACAGAGCAAACACATGTGGTACGGCTTGTAAAACCCCATCAATTGGATGGAACGCTAGACCTGGAAAGAACGTAATGCATAAATTAGAGAATTTAATGCTTTAAAAATTTCATGTCAACAAGAAACCGATAAACACCAACATCAGTTGTGCCATTTAACTACAACTGTTGCTCATCACTGCTACAGTGAAGTTGTACATCTATCATGGTAAACAAAAAAAAAGATATATTCGCAATATTTCAAGACTCAACACTTCAGTAAGACCTTACCAGCAAATGGTGATAGGGTATTCTCCTTGTTGTAAATGTGGTGGGTTGCATGTAGGTACTTGTATAATGGCTTTATGTCATGCAACTCTCTGTGCATCCAGTAAATTCCGAACTCCACAAAGATGAGATATAAAGCCAAATAGACAAAATACATTGGCCAACCAACTTCGCTGACATGAAAGTAACACCTTGTCCAACCACTCTCAATCATGTGCTCAGATACGACTGGAAGAGCACAGTAGACAACCATAGCCTTTGATGCAACAATTATTTGCTTCTTCATAGCTTCTATTGAAGGGATAGAATCTGCATCAACAGCCATATGGTTTTAGCATTATCATCTATAAAGTCTTGCAAAATATTCTAGGAACACCAGGTTCTAGATTTGCCCCTTAATGAATATGGCAAGCAGGTTAAAAGCTCTACCAAGTGGTCATTTGGACTTAGAAAGCATAAAAATACTGGCCATATGAAAATAATTCATCTTGCAAACTAGCCTTATCATGGTATATAGTTTTTACTAGCATATTATGATTAACAATCATGGTGAGTCTTCTTGGAGAATATCGATAGTAAAATACGACTTATATGTGAGGACATAGGGAATAATAAACAGCATTGTTATCTATTTAGACTAGCTGCCAGCAATTTCAAGACTAAGATAAAAAAAATGTATGAATAAAGATGCAAAGTACAAATATGATCTCTATGCCGAAAACGTTTGAATCATCATCATTTGGCTCCAGAAAATGTCCTATTAGTACCCAAAAGATGTCTACAGTGGAATTTTTTAGATGGTAATTTAAACAAAATTTTCACTTTCGGAGTACATACATCACACTGAACCACATTAAATACAAAACGTGTAACAGTGATGATGGACAAACAAACTGGACCAACAACTTTGTCTGCACAGAAATGGTATCATGCCGCAAGATGGAATTAAGTTCTCAAAGAGGCAAGAAATCCATCTGAAAAGTACTATTCCAGTTGTCTTTCATAACCAAGGGAAACAAAACCATCTCGGTCCCACAGGAAATGCAAGTCCTCACCAGCCACAAGTACATATACAGTAGAGAAGACGGGCTTGCCCTACCTATCCTTTTAATTATGGAATGTTTTCTTACAAGAGCGCCTACCTTTTTTTAGTTGTGAATTCAATGATAGGAATATAGTGACGTGGTCCAGAATGCGAGTGAAACCGAAAAAATCATGCAATCTGTATCCTGACATGGACAATTGAATCGATATCTACCACACAGGTCCCCTATCTACTCCTATTTCCTAGACAAAAAGTTGTGCAGCATCAGTATATCGAAGATTGCAAGGTCCTGGACATTTTAAAAAATGCCCAGGACAACCAATAGACAACAAGCAGGACCTGCACTATCTGAGCACCAGCGAAAATGAATATCGACAAGTTGCAGACACGTCCATCTGTGAATGAGCTAAGAAGCCGGCAAAATAATGGATTAAATGACGCAACCTTACCTGGCAGGGCATTAGAAAAATGCCCCCAGAGCTGTTAGTGGACGACTAAGTACAGGAGTAACGTGCAAGCTCTGTTTTTTTTTGTCTGTTCATCTAATCTAACCTGCGTGGCGATCTTGCCAAGAACGTGAAGAGGTGGACAAAACAGGGATAATAGTATTGAATAAGGCCACCAGCTCAAAGGCAGAACTTTTAGGACGGCTTGATTTGCACACCTCAACAACCAGTCTCGATAAGCAAGGAGCTGGTAGGTGATTTGGTAGCAGGATGCAGTGATGCATGCCTAGACGACACCAGTCCATAGATTGGACCCTATAGTGGTGCCTCTAGGTGGTATTCAGGTGTTCTGTCTGATGACCATCAACGAGCCTGAAAACGAACTGACGACTGAATCCCCCAATTCAGCCACACACATCTCCCAGCCAAAGCAGCAGGTTGTCGATAAAACCAAGCTGATAGGTAAGAGGAACAATGCCCTCCACGAAATCTCGAGCGAATGGCTAACTGGGACTGGGTAAGGTGGCAGCGGATTAGGCTCTGAAAGCTATTCTCCACCACGGCACGGCACGCAGGACCACTGACGCCCAAAACCCCAAATCTCTCCTGCGAAATCCGCCAGCAAGATCCTCGGCTGACTGTTTGGGCGCTACTACTGTACTGATCTGCTAAACACGTGCTAGTTCAAGCACCCGGCCAAATCCCACAAGCTGAATTCTCGGGGAGAACAGAAGGGAGACAGCATTGGGGGGAGGGGAGGTATACCTTTGGGGATGTAGGCGTGGCGCTTCCAGTAGTAGATGACGAAGCACCAGAGGAAGCCCGTGAGGAAGTAGAGGAGGAAGCCGCCGACGGTGTTGCGCAGCCAAGAACGCATCGGGTGCGGCATCCCGCGCCACCAGTCGCCCGGGACCACCGCGCCGAGGAGGATCTCGTTGTACCAGTCGGTCTCCTGCACGAACAGGTTGGGGCCAACGCCGTGCGCCGCCGCCATTGCCGGCAGCGGTGGGTAGTTTTGGGGGAGGGTGAGGGGGAGGGGGAGAGAGCGGCGGCGGTGAGGGTGGGGTTTTTAAAAGGGCAGGGAAAGAAAGGGTGGTGCGATCTGCCTGTCAATGGATGCGGATGCGGTGCGCTGGGGCACATGTGCCAGGTGGGGGAGGTGACGGCCGAGTTTTTGTTTTCCTCTTTCGAGTATTTCGGCACCGTATATTGCCGAAACAAGAGCGTGGCCGGAGCGCCGGCAACCGGGGTCTGTTGGATTTTTATGCTACAAAGCATAGATTGGAAAGTTTGTTAGAGCATCTCCAACAGACGCTGTAAAAGCCCCGCGTGGCAAAAAAAAACCGCCGGTTTGCCGCGCTGCTCCAGCGGAGGCGGGAAAACGGCGCGCGCTAAAAAATTTGCCGTCCGCGCGCTTTCGCGCTATCCCGCGCGCGATATCTGCCGCGTGCGCTGCCGCGCGCTACAAACACGCCACGCGCGAAAGCGGCCAACTGCCATCCCTCCCACGTGTCTCCGCCTCCGTCCGTCTCACTCCCCGCCTCTCTCCCTCCCGCGCCGCTCCGCCTTCGGCCGTTCCGCCTCCACGCGACTCCACCGTCGTCCCCTCCGCCCCCGCGCGAAGATGCCTCCGCCCCGCCGCCCCGCCTCCGGCTACCACGGCGTTCGGGCGCGGCCGAGCGGCCGATTCGACGCGGAAATCTGTTCCGGCGAGGAGCGGATCCGCCTCGGCACGTTTGACACGACGCACGAGGCGGCGTGGGCGTACGACGCCGTCGCGTGGCGGCTGGGCCGCTCCCGCCGCGCAATGAACTTCCACGACGTGTTCACGCGGGAGCAGGCGGAGATGCTCGGGCCGCCGCCGCCGGTGATCACGCGGGAGCAGCAGCGCCGACAGCGGGAGCTGGAGCAGCGCCTTCTCATCGCCGAGCGCGACGAGGCGCTTCGCCTTGAATGGGCGTGCCGCTTCCCGAGGACGTCGCCGCCACGGCGGCCTTCTACGCGCAGAAGGAGCAGAAGGAGGAGGAGAAGGCGGCGGCGAAGGCGAAGAAAAAAAGCTAGCCGCGACAAGCGCCGCGCCGAGTCCGCGGCGAGGGCCGCGAAGGCGGCGAGGAAGGAGGAGGAAAAGAAGAACGGCGCAGGGCCATCGACCATCGTCCTCTCCTCCTTCTCCTCCTTCGAGTGGACGACGACGCCGGTGTCGGAGACGACTCCGAGCAGCTCGGACTTCAATTGGGAGTCGGACGAGTAGTTAGCAGTTCTATATGTCGCATTGTATCGTTGAACTTTTAAAATATATTCGTATTTTCGATCAAATTTTCATAGTTTGTTTGATTTAAATTTTCAAAAAACGTTCGGATTAGCAGTTTGTGCCGTGCGCGCTGCAAAATAGAGCCTCTGCGGAGGTGCGTTTTTTGCACAGCAACGCGCGCTGCAAAATAGATCCTCTGCCGCGGGCAAATTCGCTAACACGCACGCTAGCGGTATACAGCGCGCCGAATCGCCGGTTTACAGCGCCAAATTTTACAGTTCCTGTTGGAGATGCTCTTAGAGCATTTCCACCGACGCCCTCGAATAGCGGCCTTCGATAGAAATTTTGGGGCCGGAAGTGAAAATGAGCTCTCACCGGCGCCGCCAATTTGAGGGCCGGGAGCGAAAATGGGCTCGCACCGGCACGCCCGAAACGGCGCCGGCGTTTTTTCGAGCCCAATAGAAGCGCCGGCAACCCCGTGTCGGCCCCTTCGCTAAGGGCGTGAATCGGGCGCGTCGGCGCCTCTCGAGGCTGAAAATTTTGGGCGTGGGAGCCGTCTGTCGCCACACGCCGAGGAAATATACATTTTCTCCCCCAAAACCCGTCCCCTCCGCCGCTCATTTCTCCCGCCAGCCGCTCCATCTCCCATCCAGCCTCCAACCCGAAAAACCCTCGCCGCCGCGCCATGGCACCGAAGAGAAAGCCGTCGTCGAAGGTGCCGCCGAAGACGCGCACCGTCGCGCCGAAGGAGAAGCCGGCAACCATATCGCAGGAGGTTTGGGAGAAGGAGATGGAGCATCGCTCCCTCACGACGGCCGACCGCAGGAGGCGCCGCATCGCCGCTGCTGCGTGTAGTTGACACGTCCGTTGGGAGCCCCAAGAGGAAGGTGTGATGCGCACAGCAGTAAGTTTTCCCTCAGTAAGAAACCAAGGTTATCGAACCAGTAGGAGTCAAGGAACACGTGAAGGTTGTTGGTGACGGAGTGTAGTGCGGCGCAACACCAGGGATTCCGGCGCCAACGTGGAACGTGCACAACACATTGCCCCAACATAACAGTGAGGTTGTCAATCTCACCGGCTTGCTGTAAACAAAGGATTAGATGTATAGTGACGAGGCGGTTCCTCGGCAATGCCCACCATGAGGGGCTTGGGTTTTAGAGAAAGGCGACGACGGAAGTTCCGGGAGCGAGGCGGTACACGATGTACCCAGGTTCACGCCCCCGCGGTGGAAGGTCGCTACGTCCTGCTAGCAATCCACTATATGAATATATGTATACAGGGGCCGCCATAGGCGGAGTTGTTGGATCTAGTCTAGTTCTAATCCGCGGGTTGCGGTGTCTAGGCGTGTTGCCTCTAAAATTATGTTTCTGATTGTGTCTCGTCCCTAAGGGGAGCCCCTGCCCGGCTTTATATATCAGCCAAGCTAGGGTTTACAAGAGTCCTAGTAGGATTCATATTGGAGTCTTCTTTCCTTGTAGTCCAAGTTGAGACGCGTGCAGGTCCAGCTCGTCGAGTCCTCGTGCTCGGTCCACCTTCATAGTTTGCACCGGGTATGGCAATGTCGAGTACCCGAAGGGTTATGCCCACGTCAGTAGCCCCCGAGTGTCTGGCCGAAGTGAAGCTTCGGGCAGGGACTAAAGTTGTCTTCGCCGAATGTCTTGATCATCTGTTGAATCTTGTGCTTGATGTAGAATTGAAGTTGCTTTCTGTCGGGTGCGCGAAGCGCTCCCGATGGGAGTAGCCCCCGAGTCTATGGGCGGGTGCTTGCAGCCACGCATAGACTCAAGTTGTACTACTCGAAGATCTTGATTGTTGATGCCGATGTCTTCAACTTTATTCTTTTTTGTTGGCGAGGTTGCCATATTTTTTATCGGGTGCGCGACTAGCGCTCCCGATGGGAGTAGCCCCCGAGCCTGTAGATAAATATAAAATAGTTATGTATAGGGTGTTAAAAATGCTAAGTCAAACACCGTAGACTTTTTTCAAGTTCCGAGAACTTGATGCCGATGACTCTGGTGATGCCATAGATAGAGGAGTTGATGATTCAGATGATATCCCAGAGGAGCCGATGATTGAGATAATGGCCCTGAGGAGACGATGATTGAGATGATGGCCCAGAAGAGCCGATGATTGGGATGATGGCCCAGAGGAGCTGATGATTTAGATGATGGCCCAGAGGAGCCGATGATTTAGATGATGCCCAGAAGAGCCGATGATTTAGATGATGGCCCAGAGGAGCCGATGATTGGGGTGATGGCCCAGAGGAGCCGATGATTTTATCGGGTGCGCATCCAGCGCTCCCGATGGAAGTAGCCCCCGAGTTTGGGCACCGACGCTTGCAACCGTGAGTAGACTCAAGTCGAGCAACCCGATGTTTACGGTTTTCTTCGAGTGCCGTTGACACATTGTTGTTTATTTCAAGGGGCAAAACGCACCTTGAGCATCGTTGATGCCATTGTTTGTAATTTTTTTGGTAGGTACATGTATATGCACTTTTACCATGTCAATGCCGTTGGCAAACTTTGAAGGAGCAAATCTTAATTGCCCGTTAGATGTATGTATACTAGTTGGTCAGCAAATCATTATGAGTGATCAGCTCGTGTTGCAGGTTTTGCTAAACTCTGTTGTATGCGCAACTTTGCTTTCAATCGATTGTAAGTTTCGACAGTCACTCCCGAATATTTCGGGTGCAATGATTCTGCCGATGAGCCCGTTGTTCTTTGATATTTCCATAAGTAAAATATCGAACGTGGGTTGTGTTTATATTTTCCAAACTCTTGCTTTGTACGGCACTCGTAGAGGCATCTGAAGCGAGAGGGAAGGATTAATGTCCTTGTTTTTCTCATGATCCTTGCTATCTGTGGCACTCTTTGAGGCATCTATAGCAAAGGAAAAGAGCAAGGTCTTCGTTGCTTCATGATCCTTTGCTATTTGCGGCACTCTTTGAGGCCTCTATAGCAAAGGAAAAGAGCAAGGTCTTCGTTGCTTCATGATCCTTTGCTATTTGCGGCACTCTTTGAGGCATCTATAGCAAAGGAAAAGAGCAAGGTCTCCGAAATAATCTTCAGGGGACCGTGAGCCCAGTCAAATCTTCAAGGGACTGTGAACACAGTCAAATCTTCAAGGGACCAGTGAACCGGTGCTCCCGATGGGAGTAATAGTCTTCATGTCTGCTCGGGTTCCAGCGAACCGGCGCTCCCGATGGGAGTAATAGTCTTCATATCTTCTCGGGTTCCAGCGAACCGGCGCTCCCGATGGGAGTAATAGTCTTCATATCTTCTTGAATTCCAGTACAGCGGCGCTCCCGATGGGAGTAATAATTCCCGCACACCGGCGCTCCCGATGGGAGTAACCGCAATAGCTCGAAGATATTCCAGGAGCCCCCGAGTAATTCCAGCGCTCCCGATGGGATCGCATCGGGTCGATATTAAATAAGATGATATCCATTGAATATTCCAGATGATGAATCCATCAACCCGAGAGTGCATCGGGAGGAGATATATCCAGAGCCGAAGAAGATAAGTCCATCGAGTAATCATAGATGATGGAGAAAATAAATCCACTGATTCGGGGAAAATAAATCCATCGAGTAATCGAGAGTACTGGAGGTAACGATGTAATGGCGCCTCCCCAATCATCGGGTGTGGCGAAAGAAAGAGGAACACTTAGTTCTGCAGTCGCAGTCGAAATAGTTGCACGGCCAAAGATAGTCCGTGCGGTGGGTGCAGCCGAAATAATTCCGCGGACAGAGACAGGCCAGGTGACAGGCGTAGCCGAAATAATTCCGCGGACAAAGATAGTCCATGCGGCAGGCGCAGCCGAAATAATTCCGCGGACAGAGATAGTCCATGCGGCAGGCGCAGCCAAAATAATTCCGCCATCCAAGAGAGTCCACATGGCGCCTAGCTGACGTGGCCGATGAAGAGGACGCGGTTGACATAGCCGATCCGCTGCGGGTGGGCATCCGAATATATCGGGTCCGTAATGTCGGGTTCGCGACAGGCGAGCCCCCGAGTAAGAAGAGTGCGCGATGACGGGCGCGGTCGTCCGAGCAGAGTAGTTGAAGCTGGTCCTTGCGCATGCTGACGAGACGCGGCTATTTGTCATTGTATAAGGCCACGACCATCTCTTGCCGGCTTCTTATTTTGTTCTTCAAAATTGATTCACGCGTGTGACTGATGAATTTGACTGTTGGTCGATTTGTTTTTCTCCGTTTTCTTCTTCCAAAACCGCATCAAGTAGAGGCTTCATGCAAGGAATATTTCGCTGGCTTTTCCTTGGTACTTGATTTGATTCTAGTTTTCCTTTCTTCCAATCGCCTTTTCTTTTCTTTCACCAGGATTTGATCCGGTTGCAGTCGCTACTTCTTACTCGTTTCCTTGTAGGGTCTTTGATCTTGGAAATTGATCCCTGGCTCCTTGGCGTGAAAAAACTCTTGGAATCCCTCGGTGCTGACAACGGCCGGCCGGCCATGCTCACTCTGCCTGTGCATGCCGTGCTCCGTGTAACGCTGTACTTAATCGTTTGGATATTTGGAACTGCAATGGATGGCTGGACATCGGCGATAGCTAGGCATCTAAGATCACGGACTGAAACCAAACCATCTCGCGCGTGGCGTTGTTTTGTCAGTTTGGCCACCTAGAACGGCGCGGTAGTCGACGGATTGACCAGCGATTGATTGTTGCCCAGTGGATTATCTTCTGAGCGCGCTGATTCCTTTTCTTCTTCTTCTCTCAAATTGGATCGGCCACGGCGGCCAGGTTCACGTAGATCTAATCATCAATCTTGTTGGTAATGAATTTGACGGATCCCGCCCGGATGACAAAATCCAGCGTCGCGGTTCCCACAGACGGCGCCAATTGACGAGGCGGTTCCTCGGCAATGCCCACCATGAGGGGCTTGGGTTTTAGAGAAAGGCGACGACGGAAGTTCCGGGAGCGAGGCGGTACACGACGTACCCAGGTTCACGCCCCGCGGTGGAGGGTCGCTACGTCCTGCTAGCAATCCACTATATGAATATATGTATACGGGGGCCGCCATAGGCGGAGTTGTTGGATCTAGTCTAGTTCTAATCCGCGGGTTGCGGTGTCTAGGCGTGTTGCCTCTAAAATTATGTTTCTGATTGTGTTTGTCCCTAAGGGGTGCCCCTGCCTGGCTTTATATATCAGCCAAGCTAGTGTTTACAAGAGTCCTAGTAGGATTCATATTGGAGTCTTCTTTCCTTGTAGTCCAAGTTGAGACGCGTGCAGGTCCAGCTCGTCGAGTCCTCGTGCTGGTCCACCTTCATAGTTTGCACCGGGTATGGCAATGTCGAGTAGCCGAAGGGTTATGCCCACGTCATATAGTGTGGATGATGATGGTTGTTTGCGAAGAACAGTAAAGAACAAGTGCAGTAGATTGTATTTCAGATGTAAAGAATTGGACCGGGGTCCACAGTTCACTAGTGGTGTCTCTCCCATAAGATAAACAAATGTTGGGTAAACAAATTACAGTTGGGCAATTGACAAATAAAGAAGGCATAACAATGCACATACATATATCATGATGAGTACTATGAGATTTAATCAGGGCATTACGACAAAATACATAGACCGCTATCCAGCATGCATCTATGCCTAAAAAGTCCACCTTCGAGGTTATCATCCGAACCCCTCCGGTATTAAGTTGCAAACAACGGACAATTGCATTAAGTATGGTGCGTAATGTAATCAACACAAATATCCTTAGACAAAGCATCGATGTTTTATCCCTAGTGGCAACAAGCACATCCACAACCTTAGAACTTTCGTCACATCGTCCTGCATTCAATGGAGGCATGAACCCACTATCGAGCATAAATACTCCCTCTTGGAGTCACAAGTATCAACTTGGCCAGAGCCTCTACTAGCAACGGAGAGCATGCAAGAACATAAACAACATATATGATAGATTGATAATCAACTTGACATAGTATTCAATATTCATCGGATCCCAACAAACACAACATGTAGGATTACAGATGGATGATCTTGATCATGATAGGCAGCTCACATGATCTAACATGATAGCACAATGAGGAGAAGACAACCATCAAGCTACTGCTATGGACCCATAGTCCAGGGGTGAACTACTCACACATCGATCCGGAGGCGATCATGGCGATGAAGAGACCTCCGGGAGATGATTCCCCTCTCCGGCAGGGGTGCCGGAGGCGATCTCCTGAATCCCCGAGATGGGATTGGCGGCGGCGGCGTCTCCGGAAGGTTTTCCGTATCGTGGCTCTCGGTGCCGGGGTATTCGCGACGAAGGCTTTAAGTAGGCGGAAGGGCGGAGTCGAGAGGAGTCACGGGGGCCCCACACGCTAGGGCCGCGCGGGCCCCCTTAGGCCGCGCCGCCCTAGTGTGGCGGCGCCCCGTGGCCCCACTTCGTATCTCCCTCGGTCTTCTGGAAGCTTCGTGGAAAAATAAGACCCTGGGCGTTTATTTCGTCCAATTCCGAGAATATTTCCGTACTAGGATTTCTGAAACCAAAAACAGCAGAAAACAGCAACTGGCTCTTCGGCATCTCGTCAATAGGTTAGTGCCGGAAAATGCATAATAATAACATAAAGTGTGTATAAAACATGTGAGTATCATCATAAAAGTAGCATGGAACATAAGAAATTATAGATACGTTTGGGACGTATCAAGCATCCCTAAGCTTAGTTCCTACTCGCCCTCGAGTAGGTAAACGATAACAAAGATAATTTCTGAAGTGACATGCTATCATAATCTTGATCATACTATTGTAAAGCTTATGAGATGAATGCAGCGATTCGAAGCAATGGCAAAGATAATGAGTAAACAAATGAATCATATAGCAAAGACTTTTCATGAATAATACTTTCAAGACAAGCATCAATAAGACTTGCATAAGAGTTACTCATAAAGCAATAAATTCAAAGTAGAGGCATTGAAGCAACACAAAGGAAGATATAAGTTTCAGCGGTTGCTTTCAACTTCAACATGTTTATCTCATGGATAATTGTCAACACAAAGTAATATAACAAGTGCAATAAGTAAACATGTAAGAATCAATGCACACAGTTTACACAAGTGTTTGCTTCTAAGATAGAAAGAATGGGTAAACTGACTCAACAATAAAGTAGAAGAATGGCCCTTCGCAGAGGGAAGCATGGATTACTATATTTGTGCTAGAGCTTTTCATTTTGAAAACAAGAAACAATTTTGTCAACGGTAGTAATAAATCATATGTGTTATGTATAAGATATCCTATAAGTTGCAAGCCTCATGCATAGTATACCAATAGTGCTCGCACCTTGTCCTAATTAGCTTGGATTAACATGGATTATCATTTCATAGCATATGTTTCAACCAAGTGTCACAAAGGGGTACCTCTTGTCGCTTGTACAAAGGTCTAAGGAGAAAGCTCGCATTGGATTTCTCGCTTTTGATTATTCTCAACTTAGACATCCATACCGGGACAACATAGACAACAGATAATGGACTCCTCTTTAATGCATAAGCATTCAACAACAGTTAAAATTCTCATAAGAGATTGAGGATTGATTGTCCAAACTGAAACTTCCACCATGATTCATGGCTTTAGTTAGCGGCCCAATGTTCTTCTCTAACAATATGCATACTCAAACCATTTGATCATGAAAATCGCCCTTACTTCAGACAAGACGAACATGCATAGCAACTCACATGATATTCAACAAAGGTGTAATAGTTGATGGCGTCCCCAGAAAACATGGTTACCGCTCAACAAGCAACTTATTAAGAAATAAGACACATAAGTACATATTCTTCACCACAATAGTTTTTAAGGCTATTTTCCCATGAGCTATATATTGCAAAGACAAAGGATAGAATTTTTAAAGGTAGCACTCAAGTAATTTACTTTAGAATGGCAGAGAAATACCATGTAGTAGGTAGGTATGGTGGACACAAATGGCATGGTTATTGGCTCTAGGATTTGGATGCACGAGAAGAATTCCTCTCAATACAAGGCTAG
The DNA here is from genome assembly GCF_022539505.1 of Lolium rigidum. NCBI lineage: Eukaryota > Viridiplantae > Streptophyta > Magnoliopsida > Poales > Poaceae > Lolium > Lolium rigidum. The sequence continues at coordinate 298,179,548 of NC_061513.1, forward strand.
GCCGGCTAGCAAGGTTGTTTGAAGCAAACTCAAGTATAAAACGGTGCAGCAAGACTCACATATGAACAAATTGTAAGTATTATAAGACTTTACATTGTCTCCTTGTTGTTCAAACACCTTAACCAGAAAATATCTAGACTCTAGAGACCAATCATGCAAACCAAATTTTAACAAGCTCTATGTAGTTCTTCATTAATAGGTACAAAGTACATGATGCAAGAGCTTAAACATGATCTATATGAGCACAACAATTGCCAAGTATCAAATTATTCAATACATTATACCATTTACCACATGCGGTATTTTCCGTTTCCAACCATATAACAATGAATGAAATAGTTCAACTTTCGCAATGAACATTAAGAATGAAGCTAAGAACATATGTGTTCATACGAAACAGCGGAGCGTGTCTCTCTCCCAAACAAAGAATGCTAGGATCCGATTTTATTCAAATAAAAACAAAAACAAAAACAAACAGACGCTCCAAGTAAAGCACATAAGATGTGACGGAATAAAAATATAGTTTCACTAGAGGTGACCTGATAAGTTGTCGATGAAGAAGGGATGCCTTGGGCATCCCCAAGCTTGGATGCTTGAGTCTTCTTAAAATATGCAGGGATGAACCACGGGGGCATCCAAAGCTTAGTCTTTTCACTCTTCTTGATCATATTGTATCATCCTCCTCTCTTGACCCTTGAAAACTTCCTCCACACCAAACTCATAACAATTCATTAGAGGGTCAGTGCATAATTCATATATTCAGAGGTGACATAATCATTCTTAACACTTCTGGACATTGCACAAAGCTACTGAAAGTTAATGGAACAAAGAAATCCATCAAACATAGAAAAACAGGCAATGCGAAATAAAAGGCAGAATCTGTCAAAACAGAACAGTCCGTAAAGACGAATTTTTTAAAGGCACCAGACTTGCTCAGATGAAAATGCCCAAATTGAATGAAAGTTGCGTACATATCTGAGGATCACACACGTAAATTGGCAGATTTGTATAAAGTTTCTACAGCAGGGGCGGCTCAATTTCGTGACAGCAAGAAATCTGTTCCTGCGCAGTAATCCAACTCTAGTATTGACTTTACTATCAAAGACTTTACTTGGCACAACAATGCAATAAAATAAAGATAAGGAGAGGTTGCTACAGTAGTAACAACTTCCAAGACTCAAATATAAAACAAAAGTGCAGAAATAAAATAATGGGTTGTCTCCCATAAGCGCTTTTCTTTAACGCCTTTCAGCTAGGCGCAGAAAGTGTGAATCAAGTATTGTCAAGAGATGAAGCATCAACAGAGGGGTTTGGAATTTTCTCAACTATGCATTTTATCTTATCTATGTAAGTTTCAGAGGCTCCTTTTTCATTATTCTTAGGCTTGCTATCCTCATCAAACAAATTTTCAGGAACAAGCCAACCATAGTTATTTTCTAGAGCTTCATGCATTCCTAGGAGCTTGCAAGGTATTGATGTCTTAATCTCCCCACCATCATTAATATTATTAGTGTACTTTATTCTATCTTTTTCCATTTTTTCAAGCGTACTAGCAAAGTTGGTATAATAGCCAAGCATCTTATATTAAATAAAGACCTTTCCAGCCTCTCTTGCTACACCACCAAATTCTTTAAGAAGAGTTTCTAAGACAAAATCTTTCTTTTCTCCTTCCTCCATATCACAGAGTGTAAGAAACATGTGTTGAATTATAGGATTGAGATTAACAAATTTAGTTTCCAACATGTGTACTAAAGAAGCAGCAGCAATTTCATAAGTAGGAGCAAGTTCTACCAAGTGTCTATCTTCAAAATCTTCAACCTTACTAACATGAGTGAAAAATGCTTCTATATTATCTCTTCCAATGATAGACCCTCGTCCTACCGGTATGTCTTTCAGAGTGAACTTACGAGGAAACATGATGAAATAAACAAAAGGTAAATAAAATAATGCAAGTAACTAATTTTTTTGTGTTTTTAATATGGAGAACAAGACAGTAAATAAAGTAAAACTAGCAACTAATTTTTTTGTATTTTTGATATAGAGAGCAAACAGAGCAGTAAATAAAGTAAAGTAAAGAAAGACAAAAACAAAGTAAAGAGATTGGATGTGGGAGACTCCCCTTGCAGCGTGTCTTGATCTCCCCGGCAACGGCGCCAGAAAATCTACTTGTTGCGTGTAGTTGACACGTCCGTTGGGAACCCCAAGAGGAAGGTGTGATGCGCATAGCAGTAAGTTTTCCCTCAGTAAGAAACCAAGGTTATCGAACCAGTAGGAGTCAAGGAACACGTGAAGGTTGTTGGTGACGGAGTGTAGTGCGGCGCAACACCAGGGATTCCGGCGCCAACGTGGAACCTGCACAACACAATCAAAGTACTTTGCCCCAACGTAACAGTGAGGTTGTCAATCTCACCGGCTTGCTGTAAACAAAGGATTAGATGTAGTGTGGATGATGATGGTTGTTTGTGAAGAACGGTAAAGAACAATTGCAGTAGATTGTATTTCAGATGTAAAGAATTGGACCGGGGTCCACAGTTCACTAGTGGTGTCTCTCCCATAAGATAAACAGATGTTGGGTGAACAAATTATAGTTGGGCAATTGACAAATAAAGAAGGCATAACAATGCACATACATATATCATGATGAGTACTATGAGATTTAATCAGGGCATTACGAGAAAGTACATAGACTGCTATCCAGCATGCATCTATGCCTAAAAAGTCCACCTTCAGGTTATCATCCGAACCCCCTCCAGTAATAAGTTGCAAACAACAGATAATTGCATTAAGTATGGTGCGTAATGTAATCAACACAAATATCCTTAGACAAAACATCGATGTTTTATCCCTAGTGGCAACAGCACATCCACAACCTTAGAACTTTCTGTCACTGTCCCAGATTCAATGGAGGCATGAAGACACTATCGAGCATAAATACTCCCTCTTGGAGTCACAAGTATCAACTTGGCCAGAGCCTCTACTAGCAACAGAGAGCATGCAATAACATAAACAACATATATGATAGATTGATAATCAACTTGACATAGTATTCAATATTCATCGGATCCCAACAAACACAACATGTAGGATTACATATAGATGATCTTGATCATGATAGGCAGCTCACAAGATCTAACATGATAGCACAATGAGGAGAAGACAACCATCTAGCTATCGCTATGGACCCATAGTCCATGGGTGAACTACTCACACATCGATCCGAAGGCGATCATGGTGATGAAGAGACCTCCGGGAGATGATTCCCCTCTCCGGCAGGGTGCCGGAGGCGATCTCCTGAATCGCCCGAGATGGGATTGGCGGCGGCGGCGTCTCTGGAAGGTTTTCCGTATCGTGGCTCTTGGTACTGGGGTATTCGCGACGAAGGCTTTAAGTAGGCGGAAGGGCGGAGTCGGAGGAGTCACGGGGGCCCCACACGCTAGGGCCGCGCGGCCCCCCTTAGGCCGCGCCGCCCTAGTGTGGCGGCGCCCCGTGGCCCCACTTCGTATCTCCCTCGGTCTTCTGGAAGCTTCGTGAAAAAATAAGGCCCTGGGCGTTGATTTCGTCCAATTGCGAGAATATTTCCTTACTAGGATTTCTGAAACCAAAAACAGCAGAAAATAGCAACTGGCTCTTCGGCATCTCGTCAATAGGTTAGTGCCGGAAAATGCATAATAATGACATAAAGTGTGTATAAAACATGTGAGTATCATCATAAAAGTAGCATGGAACATAAGAAATTATAGATACGTTTGGGACGTATCAGCCGCCATCGACGCAAAGAAAGCGGCGCCCTCTGCGGAAGCGTGCCTGAGCTTGGGCGGCGGTCTCAACAGCATCTCGAGCTCCCCATCGTCGCCGGGTTACTACGCGGGGTACACCGTGGACGCGTCGTCGATCTCGCAGATGCGGCTGTCGCAGATGGACGGCCGCGCCCACTACTCCCCCGAGTTCGGGGACATCGACATGACCGTCGACAACAACGCGCCGTTCTGGCCGGATTCAACGGCTCGGGGCAGCGGCGCCTTCCGCTTCCCCGACCTGAACGATTCGCCTGACATGCGTCGCGCCGAGGTCCAGGGCCACGTGATGGACAGCACCGGCTGACAAGGGATTGACTTATCAATGCCTACGTATTGTAGACTAGGGTTTTAGTCGGAAGTAGAGGGCAAGTAGATCTCGAAGGTTTCAGCCGAAAAGTACTCGACGATTTCGAAAACTAGGGTTGCGTGAAACAATGAGTTGATCCTCTCTTTGTCCCTCGACTCCCCCTTATATAGGAGGTGGAGCCGAGGGATTCGTAATACAAAAGTTACAGAGTCCGGGAGGGTTTCTAACCTGTCCAGTAAAATTACAAGTCTATATTTCCTAATACAACTCTAACTTTCCTTGGTACTAATCTGGGCTTCCAAACTTCATAATCTTCGACTCGTGGGCCTTCAGTAAACCCCGGGTACCATCTTTGGCAGGCCCATTGGGGATGCCTATGTCACCGGCCTTCCCCGCCACCTCTTCCCCGACGACGGCATGCACACCCACCAGGTGTTCGGCAGCGCGTCCGGCGTGTCCATTGGCTAGGACGAGGTGTGTTTCCTTACTTTCTATGTGTTGTGTGCATCGTAGACACCTGATTGCGCGTAGTTAACACGTCCGTTGGGAACCCCAAGAGGAAGGTATGATGCGCACAGTAGCAAGTTTTCCCTCAGTAAGAAACCAAGGTTATCGAACCAGTAGGAGCCAAGAAGCACGTCGAAGGTTGATGGCGGCGGGATGTAGTGCGGCGCAACACCAGGGATTCCGGCGCCAACGTGGAACCCGCACAACACAACCAAAGTACTTTGCCCCAACGAAACAAGTGAGGTTGTCAATCTCACCGGCTTGCCGTAACAAAGGATTAGATGTATAGTGTGGATGATGATTGTTTGCAGAAAACAAGTAGAACAAGTATTGCAAGAGATTGTATTTGATGTAAAAGAATGGACCAGGGTCCACGAGCTCGCTAGAGGTGTCTCTCCCATAAGATAAATAGCATGTTGGGTGAACAAATTACAGTTGGGCAATTGACAAATAGAGAGGGCATGACCATGCACATACATGATATGATGAGTATAGTGAGATTTAGTTGGGCATTACGACAAAGTACATAGACCGCTATCCAGACATGCATCTATGCCTAAAAAGTCCACCTCCAGGTTATCATCCGAACCCCTTCCAGCATTAAGTTGCAAACAACGGACAATTGCATTAAGTATGGTGCGTAATGTAATCAATAACTACATCCTCGGACATAGCATCAATGTTTTATCCCTAGTGGCAACAACACATCCACAACCTTAGAACTTTCTCGTCATCGTCCGAGATTTAATGGAGGCATGAACCCACTATCGAGCATAAATACTCCCTCTTGGAGTTAAGAGTAAAAACTTGGCCAGAGCCTCTACTAATAACGGAGAGCATGCAAGATCATAAACAACACATAGGTAATACATTGATAATCAACATAACATAATATTCTATATCCATCGGATCCCGACAAACACAACATATAGCATTACAGATAGATGATCTTGATCATGTTAGGCAGCTCACAAGATCCGACAATGAAGCACATAAGGAGAAGACGACCATCTAGCTACCGCTATGGACCCATAGTCCAGGGGTGAACTACTCACTCATCACTCCGGAGGCGACCATGGCGGTGAAGAGTCCTCCAGAGATGATTCCCCTCTCCGGCAGGGTGCCGGAGGCGATCTCCCGAATCCCCCGAGATGGGATTGGCGGCGGCGGCGTCTCCGGAAGGTTTTCCGTATCGTGGCTCTCGGTACCGGGGGTTTCGCGACGAAGACTATATGTAGGCGGAAGGGCAGGTCGTGGGGCCACACGAGGGCCCCACACGCCGTGGCCGCGCCGCCAGGCACTCGGGCCGCGTCGCCCGTTGTGGCGGCGCCTCGTGGCCCCACTTCATAAGTCCTCCGGTTTTCCGGAAGCTTCGTGTAAAAATAGGCCCCCGGGCGTTGATTTCGTCCAATTCCGAGAATATTTCCTTACTAGGATTTCTGAAACCAAAAACAGCGTAGAAACAAAGAATCGGCTCTTCGGCATCTCGTTAGTAGGTTAGTGCCGGAAAATGCATAAATATGACATAAAGTATGCATAAAACATGTAGATATCATCAATAATGTGGCATGGAACATAAGAAATTATCGATACGTCGGAGACGTATCAGCATCCCCAAGCTTAGTTCCCGCTCGTCCCTAGGTGTAAACGATAACAAAGATAATTTCTGAAGTGACATGCCATCATAACCTTGATCATACTATTGTAAGCATATGTAATGAATGCAGCGATCAAAACAATGGTAATGAAATGAGTAAACAAATGAATCATAAAGCAAAGACTTTTCGTGAATAGTACTTTCAAGACAAGCATCAATAAGTCTTGCATAAGAGTTAACTCATAAAGCAATAAATCAAAGTAAAGGTATTGAAGCAACACAAAGGAAGATTAAGTTTCAGCGGTTGCTTTCAACTTATAACATGTATATCTCATGGATATTGTCAATGTAAAGTAATATAACAAGTGCAATATGCAAGTATGTAGGAATCAATGCACAGTTCACACAAGTGTTTGCTTCTTGAGGTGGAGAGAGATAGGTGAACTGACTCAACATAAAAGTAAAAGAAAGGCCCTTCGCAGAGGGAAGCATTGATTGCTATATTTGTGCTAGAGCTTTGGTTTTGAAAACAAGAAACAATTTTGTCAATGGTAGTAATAAAGCATATGTATCATGTAAATTATATCTTACAAGTTGCAAGCCTCATGCATAGTATACTAATAGTGCCCGCACCTTGTCCTAATTAGCTTGGATTACCGGGATTATCATCGCAATACACATGTTTTAACCAAGTGTCACAAAGGGGTACCTCTATGCCGCCTGTACAAAGGTCTAAGGAGAAAGCTCGCATTGGATTTCTCGCTTTTGATTATTCTCAACTTAGACATCCATACCGGGACAACATAGACAACAGATAATGGACTCCTTTTTAATGCATAAGCATGTAGCAACAATTAATGTTCTCATATGAGACTGAGGATATATGTCCAAAACTGAAACTTCCACCATGGATCATGGCTTAAGTTAGCGGCCCAATCTTCTTCTCTAACATTATGCATGCTCTAACCATTAAATGAGTGGTAAATCTCCCTTACTTCGTACAAGACGGACATGCATAGCAACTCACATGATATTCAACAAAGAGTAGTTGATGGCATCCCCAGGAACATGGTTATCGCACAACAAACAACTTAATAAGAGATAAAGTGCATAAGTACATATTCAATACCACAATAGTTTTTAAGCTATTTGTCCCATGAGCTATATATTGCAAAGGTAAAGGATAGAAATTTTAAAGGTAGCACTCAAGCAATTTACTTTGGAATGGCGGATAAATACCATGTAGTAGGTAGGTATGGTGGACACAAATGACATAGTGGTTGGCTCAAGGATTTTGGATGCATGAGAAGTATTCCCTCTCGATACAAGGTTTAGGCTAGCAAGGTTATTTGAAACAAACACAAGGATGAACCGGTGCAGCAAAACTCACATAAAAGACATATTGTAAACATTATAAGACTCTACACCGTCTTCCTTGTTGTTCAAACTCAATACTAGAAATTATCTAGACTTTAGAGAGACCAATTATGCAAACCAAATTTTAGCAAGCTCTATGTATTTCTTCATTAATAGGTGCAAAGTATATGATGCAAGAGCTTAAACATGAGCACAACAATTTCCAAGTATCAAATTATTCAAGACATTTTAGAATTACTACATGTAGCATTTCCCGATTCCAACCATATAACAATTTAACGAAGAAGATTCAACCTTCGCCATGAATACTATGAGTAAAGCCTAAGGACATATTTGTCCATATGCAACAGCGGAGCGTGTCTCTCTCCCACACAATGAATGCTAGGATACATTTTATTCAAACAAAAAAACAAAAACAAAAACAAACCGACGCTCCAAGCAAAGCACATAAGATGTGATGGAATAAAAATATAGTTTCAGGGGAGGAACCTGATAATGTTGTCGATGAAGAAGGGGATGCCTTGGGAATCCCCAAGCTTAGATGCTTGAGTCTTCTTAAAATATGCAGGGGTGAACCACCGGGGCATCCCCAAGCTTAGAGCTTTCACTCTCCTTGATCATATTGTATCATCTCCCTCTCTTGATCCTTGAAAACTTCCTCCACACCAAACTCAAAACAACTCATTAGAGGGTTAGTGCACAATTAAAATTTACATGTTCAGAGGTGACATAATCATTCTTAACACTTCGGACATTGCACAAAGCTACTGAAAGTCAATGGAATAGAAAAATCCATCAAGCATAGCAAAACAGGCAATGCGAAATAAAAGGCAGAATCTGTCAAAACGCAACGAGTCAGTAAAGACGAATTTTATTGAGGCACCAGCCTTGCTCAGATGAAAATGATCAAATTGAATGAAAGTTGCGGACATATCTGCGGATCACTCACGTAAATTGGCATAATTTTCTGAGTTACCTACAGAGAATTAGGCCCAGATTCGTGACAAGAAAGAAATCTGTTTCTGCGCAGTAATCCAAATCTAGTATGAACCTTACTATCAACGACTTTACTTGGCACAACAATGCACAAAACTAAGATAAGGAGAGGTTGCTACAGTAGTAACAACTTCCAAGACTCAAATATAAAATAAAAGTACTCGTAATAAAAACATGGGTTGTCTCCCATAAGCGCTTTTCTTTAACGCCTTTCAGCCTAGGCGCGAAAGTGTATATCAAGTGTTATCAACGGATGCAGTATCAACATTACCTTAGCCTTTACCCTTACCTTTCTTGTTCTTTTTCTTACTCTTTGATTTAGGGAATATATGTCTACCCACGGGTGTAGAGGTGAATTTTAGGGTGTCTGATGTCTACGGGTGCTTCTATTCTTGTAGACAGTGTTGGGCCTCCAAGAGGAGAGGTTTGTAGAACAGCAGCAAGTTTCCCTTAAGTGGATCACCCAAGGTTTATCGAACTCAGGGAGGAAGAGGTCAAAGATATCCCTCTCAAGCAACCCCGCAACCACAAAGCAAGAAGTCTCTTGTGTCCCCAACACACCTAATACACTTGTCGATGTATAGGTGCACTAGTTCGGCGAAGAGATAGTGAAATACAAGTGGTATGAATGAATATGAGCAGTAGTAACGGCACCGTAAAAGTGCTTTGCTGTCCAGGACTGGTGTGTGGTTGATGGTGGTAATATTGCAGGAAGTATAGATGCAAGAAACAAAGAAACAAAGAAGCGATAGCAGTATTTAGGAACAAGGCCTAGGGATCATACTTTCACTAGTGGACACTCTCAACATTGATCACATAACAGAATAAATAGATAGATGCTAGACTCTACACCCTCTTGTTGGATGATGAACACCACTAACTGTGTAGGATTACACGAACCCTCAATGCCGGAGTTAACAAGCTCCACAATATTCTATGTTCATATTTAAATAACCTTAGAGTGCATAACAGATCAACATAACCAAACCAAGTACTAACATAGCATGCACACTCGTCACCTTCACACTACGAAAGGAGGAATAGATCACATCAATACTATCATAGCAATAGTTAACTTCATAATCTACAAGAGATCACAATCATAGCCTACGCCAAGTACTACACGATGCACACACTGTCACCATTACACCGTGCAGGAGGAATAAACTACTTTAATAACATCACTAGAGTAGCACACAGATATATTGTGATACAAAACACATTGTAATCATAAAGAGATATAAATAAGCACTTCACTATGCCATTCATAACAGGTGAATAAGTATTCTCGTGAAATATAGCCTAAGAGACCCACACGGTGCACACACCGTCACCTTTACACACGTGGGACAAGGAGTCTCCTGGAGATCACATAAGTAAAATCCACTTGACTAGCATAATGACATCTAGATTACAAGCATCATCATATGAATCTCAATCATGTAAGGCAGCTCATGAGATTATTGTATTGAAGCACATAGGAGAGAGATTAACCACATAGCTACCGGCACAGCCCCGAGCCTCGATGGAGAACTACTCCCTCCTCATGGGAGACAAGCAGCGTTGATGAAGATGGCGGTGGTGTCGATGGAGGAGCCTTCCGGGGCACTTCCCCGTCCCGGCGGCGTGCCGAACGAGACTCCCCGTCCCCCGCATCTTGGCTTCGCGATGGCGGCGGCTCCGGAAGGTTTTCTCTGGTTTTGTCGAACGTGTCGGGTTTTCGCGATGGAGGCTTTAAATAGGCGGAAGGGCAAGGTCTGAGAGGGGTCCGGGGCCACCAGACACTAGGGCGGCGCGCCCTCCCCGGGCCGCGCCGCCACCATGTGTGGGCCCCCGTGGCCCCTCTCCGACGGCTCTCGGTGTTCTGGAAGCTCCCGGGGATTCTAAGATCTTCGGTGTTGATTTCGTCCGATTCCGAGAATATTTCCTTACTAGGATTTCTGAAACCAAAAACAGCAGAAAACAGGAACCGGCCCTTCGGCATCTCGTCAATAGGTTAGTTCCGGAAACGCATAAATATGACATAAAGTATGCATAAAACATGTAGATATCATCAATAATGTGGCATGGAACATAAGAAATTATCGATACGTCTGAGACGTATCAGCATCCCCAAGCTTAGTTCCTGCTCGTCCCGAGCGAGTAAACGATAACAAAGATAATTTCTGGAGTGACATGCCATCATAACCTTGATCATACTATTGTAAACACATGTAATGAATGCAGCGATCAAAGACAATGGTAAATGACATGAGTAAACAACTCGAATCATAAAGCAAAGACTTTTCATGAATAGTACTTTCAAGACAAGCATCAATAAGTCTTGCATAAGAGTTAACTCATAAAGCAATAAATCAAAGTAAAGGTATTGAAGCAACACAAAGGAAGATTAAGTTTCAGCGGTTGCTTTCAACTTATAACATGTATATCTCATGGATATTGTCAATGTAAAGTAATATAACAAGTGCAATATGCAAGTATGTAGGATTCAATGCACAGTTTCACACAAGTGTTTGCTTCTTGAGGTGGAGAGAAATAGGTGAACTGACTCAACATAAAAGTAAAAAGAATGGCCCTTCGCAGAGGGAAGCATTGATTGCTATATTTGTGCTAGAGCTTTGATTTTGAAAACATAAAGAGAGCATAAAAGTAAAATTTGGAGAGGTGTTTGTTGTTGTCAACGAATGGTAGTGGGCACTCTAACCCCCTTGCCAGACAAACCTTCAAAGAGCGGCTCCCATTTTATTTTATTTTTGTGTGGCACTCCTTCCAACCTTTCTTTCACAAACCATGGCTAACCGAATCCTCGGGTTCCTGCCAACAATCTCATACCATGAAGGAGTGCCTTTTTATTTTAGTTTTATTATGATGACACTCCTCCCCACCTTTGCTTTCTCAAGCCATGGCTAAACGAATCCTTCGGGTGCGGTCCAACAATCACATACCATGGAGGAGTGTCTATTTTTGTTAATTAATTTGGGACTGGGAATCCCATTGCCGACTCTTTTTGCAAAATTATTGGATAAGCGGGTGAAGCCACTAGTCCATTGGTGAAAGTTGCCCAACAAGATTGAAAGATAAACACCACATACTTCCTCATGAGCTATAAAACATTGACACAAATCAGAGGTGATAAATTTTGAATTATTTAAAGGTAGCACTCAAGCAATTTACTTTGGAATGGCGGAGAAATACCATGTAGTAGGTAGGTATGGTGGACACAAATGGCATAGTGGTTGGCTCAAGGATTTTGGATGCATGAGAAGTATTCCCTCTCGATACAAGGCTTAGGCTAGCAAGGTTATTTGAAACAAACACAAGGATGAACCGGTGCAGCAAAACTCACATAAAAGACATATTATAAACATTATAAGACTCTACACCGTCTTCCTTGTTGTTCAAACTCAATACTAGAAATTATCTAGACTTTAGAGAGACCAATTATGCAAACCAAATTTTAGCAAGCTCTATGTATTTCTTCATTAATAGGTGCAAAGTATATGATGAAATAGCTTAAACATGAGCACAACAATTGCCAAGTATCAAATTATTCAAGACATTTTAGAATTACTACATGTAGCATTTCCCGATTCCAACCATATAACAATTTAACGAAGAAGATTCAACCTTCACCATGAATACTATGAGTAAAGCCTAAGGACATATTTGTCCATATGCAACAGCGGAGCGTGTCTCTCTCCCACACAATGAATGCTAGGATCCATTTTATTCAAACAAAAAAAAACAAAAACAAACCGATGCTCCAAATAAAGTACATAAGATGTGACCGAATAAAAATATAGTTTCAAGGGAGGAACCTGATAAATTTGTCGATGAAGAAGGGGATGCCTTGGGCATCCCCAAGCTTAGATGCTTGAGTCTTCTTGAAATATGCAGGGATGAACCACCGGGGCATCCCCAAGCTTATAGCTTTCACTCTTCTTGATCACGTTGTATCATCCTCCTCTCTTGACCCTTGAAAACTTTCTTCACACCAAACTCAAAACAAACTCATTAGAGGGTTAGTGCATAATCAAAAATTTACATATTCAGAGGTGACACAATCATTCTTAACACTTCTGGACATTGCTCAAAGCTACTGGAAGGTAATGGAACAAAGGAATCCATCCAACACAGCGAAAGAGGCAATGCGAAATAAAAGGCAGAATCTGTCAAAACAGAACGGTCCGTAAAGACGAATTTTAAAGAGGCACCATACTTGCTCAGATGAAAATTCCCAAATTGAATGAAAGTTGCGTACATATCTGAGGATCACACACGTAAATTGGCAGATTTTTCTGAGTTACCTACAGAGAGGTAGATCGACATTCGTGACAGCAAGAAATCTGTTTCTGCGCAGTAATCCAAATCTAGTTTCAACCTTACTATCAAAGACTTTACTTGGCTCAACAAATGCAATAAAATAAGATAATGAGAGGTTGCTACAGTAGTAACAACTTCCAAGACTCAAATATAAAACAAAAGTACTGTAGTAAAATAAACACATGGGTTATCTCCCAAGAAGTGCTTTCTTTATAGCCATTAAGATGGGCTCAACAGTTTTAATGATGCACTCGCAAGAAATAGTATTTGAAGCAAAAGAGAGCATCAAAAGGTAAGTTCAAAACAAATTTAAGCCTAACATGCTTCCTATGCATAGGAGTTTTGTAAATAAACAAGTTCATGAAGCATAATGCAACAAGCATAGAAAGATAGAACAAGTGTAGCTTCAAAAATTTCAGCACATAGAGAGGTGTTTTAGTAACATGAAAATTTCTACAACCATATTTTCCTCTCTCATAATAATATCCAGTAGCATCATGAGCAAACTCAACAATATAAGTATCACATAAAGCATTCTTATTCACATGCATAAAAGTATCATTACTCTCCACATAAGCATAATCAATTTTACTAGTTGTAGTGGGAGAAAATTCAACAAAGTAGCTATCATTATTATTCTCATCATCAAATATAGGAGGCATATTGTAATCATAATCAAATTTATCCTCCATAACAAAGTGGTACTAAAAGACCAATATCATTATAATCATCATAAATAGGAGGCAAAGTATCGTCAAAGTAAATTTTCTCCTCAATGCTTGGGGGACTAAAAATATCATGCTCATCAAAGCCAGCTTCCCCAAGCTTAGAATTTTCCATATCATTAGCAACAATGGTGTTCAAAGCGTTCATACTAATATGTTCCATAGGTTTTTTAATTTTCGCATCAAACCATCCATGTCTTAAATCAGGAAATAGAATAAGAAGCTCATTGTTGTCCATTATGCCTAACTAGTGTAAACAAGAAACAAAAGATGCAATTGCAGGATCTAAAGGAAATAGCTTCGAGCACACACACAACGGCGCCGTAAAAGTACTTTACCCGGGACCGGAGTATGAGAGCCTTTTACCTTTCCTCCCGGCAACGGCGCCTGTAAAAGTGGCTAGTTGCCGGGGTCCGGTGTGTGAGTGCCGTTTACCTTTCCTCCCCGGCAACGGCGCCGTAAAAGTGCTTGATGTCTACGGGTGCTTCTATTCTTGTAGACAGTGTTGGGCCTCCAAGAGCAGAGGTTTGTAGAACAGCAGCAAGTTTCCCTTAAGTGGATCACCCAAGGTTTATCGAACTCGGGGAGGAAGAGGTCAAAGATATCCCTCTCAAGCAACCCCGCAACCACAAAGCAAGAAGTCTCTTGTGTCCCCAACACACCTAATACACTTGTCGATGTATAGGTGCACTAGTTCGGCGAAGAGATAGTGAAATACAAGTGGTATGAATGAATATGAGCAGTAGTAACGGCACTGGAAAAGTGCTTTGCTGTCCAGGACTGGTGTGTGGTTGATGGTGGTAATATTGCAGGAAGTATAGATGCGATAGAAACGAAGAAACAAACAGCGATAGCAGTATTTAGGAACAAGGCCTAGGGATCATACTTTCACTAGTGGACACTCTCAACATTGATCAATGTTGCCTGCCAAAACTCACCGGCGAGCAGTGGTTAAGCAACACGAAGAGCCGGGAGGCTCCCAAGGCCGCTTAGTGGACCCTGGCACCTCGCGTCGTCCCGCTAGTTTCCTGCACACGTCCTGGCGGTTGCAAGGGTGTGCCACCTGACCTAGACCCGATCAGGAAGGTGTTAGATTGCTTCGATTGTTCCCGCATGGTAGACACGTAAACATTAAATACGAGCCCTATCGGCTCTCAGGTTGCCCTGTGGATCGTCTCAAAGAGCCGATCGCCCCATGGTTCACGCTGGATTTGCAATGACATGGGGATCCTGCTTGATCAACACAAAGCTAAACCAATCTACGATAGTTTAGGGTTTTCACCGCATAACCGGAACGTCCTACGCGTAGTTGGGCCTAGCAGATACGAAAGATGACGCAAACTATCTCTAAAAGAGGCCTAAAAACCAACATTACGTCAATTCCCGGAACATCCCTTATAGGAACGGTAAACAGCACCTAGCGCACTACCGGATCCTCCAACCCCAGCATAAGGCCTAATCATGCAGATATTAAACTAATCCTTGCAGAACAAGGAGCAACTATAACAGATCGGATCTACTAAGTATCGAACAAGCAAGATGCTGCCCTTACGCCCAGATAGGCGTAAGGGCAGCTAGGTGTCGAGGGACGACATTGCTAAGCAGATATGCATAAGAAAAGCATCAATGTAAGCCCCAAAAACACCTAAGATAGGTAGTGCTACTCGCCATCAACAACGCTTCAGCACGAGTAACACAAGGTAGACGAATAAACGTGTACTGCCTAGATCGCGAGATGCGATCTAGGCAGCATGATGCTTACCCGGAAGGAAACCCTTGAAGGAAGGGGTGGTGATGCGCCTGGTTTGTGTTTGTTGTGAACGATGATTGTTGTTTATTTCATAAACCCTAGATACATATTTATAGTCCGGGGGACTTTCTAATTCAGGCGTGCACCGAACCGTGCACGGGCCAAACTCTAACTTCTAAACTCAGATGCGATCTAACAAAATACAGATACACGGGCAATTTAGCCCAAATTCTCGTGCAAGGCCGCTTCAGAGATCCTCCACGCGTAGATCCTTTAAGCCCATCTCACTTACGGCCCATCTCCTAATTTGGCCAAAATCTGGTGATAACACATGCCCCCTGGTTTTGGTAATGATAATTTCAAAACCACTCTGTTTTTCCTTCGAAGGGTCATGTCGTGGCAGAGAAGAACTGTCGCAGAGTCTTTCATCATGGCGCCTCGCCTTTTCAGCTTCTCTGCGTGCATTGACAGATTTGGCATCCTGTCCTCGAGAACCGTCATGGCATTAAATCTCCACTACAACCCCTTTATTTATCTGTGCCGAACAGTTCGCCACTTCATCCCCCTGCTTTGTTCTGTCCACCAGCACCCAAAAAACCCTCTTCCCCTGTAGCAATGTCTTCCTCTTCTTCTACCTCCTCAAGCCTCTCCCTCCAATCTTTGCCGAAGAGCAAAAGTGAAGACGACCTCCACTCCGGGGCGAACCCCATCTCCTCCAACAAGGAGAAGAACGAAGAAGCAGTAGAGAAGAAAGAGGCCTCCTCCTCCGCCAGGTACCCGCCGACGAAGCGCTCCCGCATGTGGGCGGACAGCGAGGACGACGATGATGACGAGGGAGAAGAAGAAGAGGAGGAGGATGATTCCTCCTCTTCCGCTGGGTATCCGCCGGCGAAGCGCTTCCGCGCTTGGGCGGACAGCGAGGATGATGCTGATGACGAGGAAGAAGAAGCTCCGGCCGAAGGCTGGGGCAGCAGCGACGAGGAATTCTCCGGAGGTAGCGCCGACGGCAACTCCGACGCCGACGATGATGCTAGCGAGGATTAGCAATGTAGGATTAGTAGCCCCTGAGCAATCGGCTCTTCTTTTGTTCTTTCTCCCTTGAGCAATCGGCTCTTCATTGTAAAAATCCTCCCTTATTAATAAAGAAGGCATTTCTCAGCTGATTCTGTCCCTTTTCACACTTTGCCGATTAAAGCGAGTCGACACATTAAGAGCCGATGGCAGAGCATCGGCCCTTCCATAAAACGCGAGCAAGGCCAACCCTATCGTCTTTCAAATGGTGACCTGCGACCTATCTGAAGGAGCAAAACTCAGATCCCCAAATCACCGTTTGAACAAATCCAGCCCACGGCCATATGAGCCTCAGGTGTCGATCGTGCAGGCTTGCAACTGCAGCGGTCCCAAAGGCAATATCACCTAATGCCCATGCTATTGTCCCCTTCTAGCAACTCTGGTGATCTTCTTCCGCAACAGCCCACCACTTCCGCAGAAGCTTATGACGCAGGGTCGGCCGATGACACTCCGATCGGCATTCCAAGACAGAGTGCCTACCAAATCAGCTGCCCCCCCGAGCATCAGCCAAGGCGAGAACAGCAGTGAGCCAGCCAAATGGACTACCATTGGCTTCCAAATTGTAATGCAGAGCCAGCCGATTTCAACAAAATCGGCTTCGCCAGAGCAGGGAACCTTCAGGGTGAGCTGCCCCCCGAGCTTCTCCAGTTCACTTCTTGCGTCTCGCTGATCAGATCGGCTCATCATCTTTGGCAGGCTGATGCAACCCACCCTTACCTGATCTGCACGTTTATACTGGCACTGCTGAACTCGAAGATTTGCAGAAGGAGTTGGAGGCCTTGAGAAGGAATTCATCCAGTAGAGCCTCTCCTTGTAACTCGACAACTGCTCCATTGAGCCTCTGCTTAAAACAGCTGTACCTCTTGAGTCGATGGCCATGCATCGGCTTTATATCCTTAAGTCGATGTCTGCGCATCGGCTATGTTTAAAAAATTTGTATTTTTCACGGCCGAGTTATTTATGCATCGGCCCCCATACTTCAATACCCATCATCATCAAAGAATATCTTGGGCTGCTGGGCATTTGAAAGCCACTTCAAACTTCGTATCCTCGTGTTTTATCCACCTAAGTGCCCCCCGAGCCGATTCTTTCAAGTAATTGAGGGTATCGGCTCTTCAGGCATTCCCTGTTAGATCAATGCTGAACCCAGGCAAAAACATATGTCGAGGATAATTTTGGCCGATTACTAGAAACGGCCTCCTTCTTCATGTGCAATGCTTAGTGAAGCTTTACCATGTCTTGATTTCTTACTGTAGCTACGTGGCATGCTTGAGATGAGATTTTTGCTTTCCATTTTTTGGGGCCGATCGCTGGGATCGGCTTCGCCACGTACGTCCATTGTCTTGGACCTTGCTACTCTGTCAGGCCGGTAGATAAGACCAGCCTCACCCCATTTCTAGAAGCTTCGATGCGCTCACAGCCTTCCAAGCTGATTCCAGAGAGCGGCTCTTGGTCATCTGCCTCCCAAATATTCATGGCAGCTAGTGATATCTCGATCGAGTCATCTGCTTGAACGACCTCCACTTCATCTCCATCCCACTGTATGAGGCATTGGTGCATTGTGGATGGAATGCAACAGTTAGCGTGAATCCAATCCCTTCCTAGCAGGACAGCATAATTGCTTTTGCTGTCGACGATGAAGAACGCGGTAGGTATGGTTTTCCGGCCTACGGTAAGATCCACATTCAGAACACCTTTTGCTTCTGATGCTTGGCCGTTGAAATCGCTTAATGTGACGTTGGTCTTGATCAGATCATCATTGGAGTGTCCCAAACGTCGTAGCATGGAATACGGCATTATGTTGACTGCCGCTCCGGTGTCAACCAACATCTTGCTGACAGGCTGCCCATTGATATAACCTCTCAGGTATAGGGCCTTCAAATGCATGTAGCTTCTATCCCGTGGCTTCTCAAAGATAATTGGCCGTGGACCGCAGTCGAGTTGAGCCACCGATACTTCCTCGTCGTTTGGAGCACGAAACTCTGACGGGAGTACGAACACCATGTTTGTATCACCCGATGCCTCTGCATCGACTTTTGTCTGTTTGGGGCGCCACACTTTCTTCGGCGGGCGCGCCACCGTCTCCAATGTTTGCTGAATTTTCACGGCCAGATCGGGCCGTGCTTTCCTCAACGTGTACAGTGCACGTGCCTCGGATTCCTCCAGGTTTCGTAGCCGCTGCACCCTACGCTTCTGAGAATGGCTGAGTCCATCAGGGCACCACCTTGGCCGGTGATACTTATCTTCTTCATCATCTGACTCCTCAATGTCCTCTTCAGGGGATGACTCAGCTTGTTTACTCTGAGGCGGGAGAGGGCCTAGACGCTTGAACACTGAAACCTCATTTGTCCTCTTCCTTTGCCGTCTGCATTCTGGGCAGTTCTCGATTGTTGGCAATCGGCTCATTCCTGAGTCCCAGCAATGTTTAAAGAAAGTGAAGGAGATATGCCCTAGAGGCAATAATAAAAGTGGTTATTATTTATATCTCTATGTTTATGATAAATGTTTATATGTCATGCTATAATTGTATTAACCGAAACATTAGTACATGTGTGATATATAGACAACAAGAAGTCCCTAGTATGCCTCTTAAACTAGCTTGTTGATTAATGGATGATTAGTTTCATAATCATGAACATTGGATGTTATTAATAACAAGGTTATATCATTATATGAATGATGTAATGGACACACCCAATTAAGCGTAGCATAAGATCTCGTCATTAAGTTATTTGCTATAAGCTTTCGATACATAGTTACCTAGTCCTTATGACCATGAGATCATATAAATCACTTATACCGGAAAGGTACTTTGATTACACCAAACACCACTCGCGTAAATGGGTGGCTATAAAGGTGGGATTAAGTATCC